>NC_056748.1:863382980-863482980 GCF_019279795.1 Protopterus annectens | reverse complement strand
AGTACACAAATCATAATATATGTAGAGTTGATAGTGTTTGTTTTCTCTTTCTATTACACAGGTGAATGTCTGGATTAAGACCTTTGGTTTAATCAAATACATTTTAAGTGGAAACAACTAAATATGAGAACAAAATGAAAAGTTTTCATTTAGCAATGAATGTTTTAGCTTGTTTTTCAGGCAGCAACAGAGGACTACATTTTTCCATGGAGGCAAGCTGATAAAAGGAACATAAAAAACAGAACACTGGTTTCTTCAAGGCTAAAAGTTAATGATTTCTGAGTATACATGTAGTTTTCACATGTGTAGAATAAAGGAAAAAAGAAGAATGGACACCAATTAATGTAAGTAGAAGCACAGACAATAACACGCATCTTAACATGGATAGTATCAAATTCAGGTTAATTAGGGCATATGTTAGCAGCTGTCTGTTTGGCACAAATGTTCCTATAAGGCAGGTTATACTTCATTATTTGAAGATGTACATATTTATTTGTGTTTGCATTAAGTTAACAGGTTATTGGGGTGTTCTTGATTGTGTTTGTTTTTTTCAGGGTTTTTATTAAAACAAAAAGTCTTATAAAATGTGACATAGGTTCCAATGTTTGACAATAAGAAAAAAAAAAGCATGTACAGGATTAACCTGCCAAACGTTAATGGTTTCATGTATAATAAAGACTGAAAATAAAATCTAAAGCAATGAGGTTCCAGGTACCAAATAAAACCAAATAACCAAGATGAAGTACCCAGGAAAGGAACAGCCAGCACTAGGAAGGTCTGATGTTTTAATAAAGCCAAAAACACACAGTAACACATTAACGCATACACTGTAGTACAAAGCATTTTCGTCAGTATTCCAAAGACTTCATCAGATGCAGGACTGAAAACCAACACTAATTTATATACAAGCTCATTTCTTGCTGTGCATGCACAATGAACAGAGGGGTAGGGAACCTAAAGCAGTTACAGGATGGAGAATGAATGTGAGTTAGCTAGTTGAGAACTACCTAACTCACATTCATTCTCCATCCTGTAACTGCTTTAGGTTCCCTACCCCTCTGTTCATTGTGTATGCATTTTTGGCTTTATTAAGACATCAGACCTTTCTAGTGCTGGCTGTTCCTTTCCTGGGTACTTCAGCTTGGTTATTTGAAAATAAAATCTGCTATATATAATAGATGAGAATAATCGCTTCTTACCATAATGGTGACACATTCCATATTATCTTGGAATGTGAATGGACTCACAGGTGTAGACAAAAATGAAAAAACACTTAATCATATTAAGAAATGCAGAGTTCAAATAGAAATGTACAGGAGACACACCTAAAAAAATTGAACATGTGAATTTGATAAAGAAAGGATTTCAGGGTGGATATTCTATAGAATATTCAGGACAAAGCAAAAGAAGAGTACTAGTGGAGCTCAACTAGTGATAGAATAAGTAGAAAAAGATAATAATGGCAGATTTGTACTAATAAGGGGCTAATGGCAAGGGATGAGGATTGTTCTGGCGTGCATTTATATTCCATCTAAAACTGTATTTTGGAGCTTAAAAAAATATTTGGGAGCAATAATGTGAATTCAGCAGGAATATTACTAATAGGTGGGGGCTTGAATTTGACTTGTAAAAATAAGGATGCATCTGGTGGGCATAGGAGGAAAACTATAACAAAATAAGGTAGATTTCCAAAGAAATTTATGAAAATACTTGGTATGAAAGTCATGATTTCAGTAGTAGGAACTCAGAGAGTATTTACATATTATTCCCCAGGGTACAAAAGCTGGGATAATCTTGACAGAAATTATAGTTCACAGGAACATATCAGTTTAATTGAGAACTATGATACACATCCAGTAACTATTTCAGATCATGCACTAATAATTACTAAGATAAAAAAGTGGGGTAATGAAGTAAGGATGAGACACTGGTGCTTCTCCACCTACATGTTAAAAAAAGAGAATAATTTAATGAATAGGTAGTGGGAATTATCTGGGAGATATTATGCAAGATAGAAAATATTTCATAAGTTATAGTTACTAAGTGGGATAAAATGAAAGTGGAGTTTAAAAACTGGGTAGAAATAAAAGGGAAAGAGATCTGGTTAACAAGTAATATAATTTTTTATTGAGGTTGGCAAACATTAAAGTTTGACAAAATAAGGGGAATTTCATAGAACAAGAAGAGATGCAACTGCAGAGTGCTAAATAGAAAATGAGAGCGTACCCTAGAACATATGCATGAGTTTAGAAAGATTGCTGTTAAGCAACCATTTTTTACAATAACTCCAGTGCACAAAAACTTTTGTCAAAAAGATTTGGTCAACAGAATGTAGAAAGGTAACAGAAATTATCTAATGATGATAACCAAAAATCAACAAAGCAAAAAATAGCACGTATAGCCAGCAGCTGGGATACACTCAATGGAATGTACTGAGCTTCTATTAGTGTACAAAACTTTTATTAACTCCTTTCAATAGACTTCATCAGAATGAATCTCAATAGTCACAACTTAATTTATATACAAATTCAACCAGTCAAATAATTAACAAGTCAATGAACACACCCTTCATTAAAACTTATTAAAAACGTAATCTTATTTATTTCTTACATAACCCCATCCTTCTGTTTTTTCAAAAAAATGATATTTATCATATCTTAAAGTCTGGGAGATTTATCTGCACTCAGTTTTAGCTGCCATAAAGTTTCTTTTTGCTCCAAATAATTCTTAAAATCACCTACCCTAAGATCAATGCATCCTTGTTCAATAAGAAAAAAAAAAAAGAAATCTCTTCTATTTTTGCTACTCTAATGCATGTTTGAACAAGGCATTTTTTGAATCCTTCTTTTTAATGCTATATACATGTTCTCAAATTATCTTGTGCAAGGCCCTGGTGGTCATGCCGATAACCTGAGCATAAACTAAAGTAAATCACCCACCTAGTTTTACAATTAAATCTATCTGAGAAGGTTAAAGTAATAGGTGGGCTTTCTAAAAATACATGAGACCCGTCAAATATATAACGGCACATATTACATTCCCCACATTTAAACATCCCTTTCAATTTGCGGTGATAGTCCTGCTAAAAGTGATTAAAGTTTTATCTTAGTTTTTAAATTTACACTATTTTTGTAAACAAACTTTGGTAACCTTCCTACAACTTTATACAAAGCTTTATTACCTTGCAAAATTTCCCAATTACTTTGAATAATGGGCCTTATATCAAAACTGTCAACTGTCATATCTAAACTGAAAATCAAGTGGTTCTCTAAGTTCACATCATCACCGACAACATTTTGCTTACTAACAAAGTGGTGTTTCAAAATAGGAGGAAACAAAATGCTTCTCTTATTAAATATTTCCACCTCTGTATCTTTTAAATATCTTTTATCATAACCTCTGTTAATAAAAAGATTAGTTATAAAACTAAATTCTTCCTTAAGTTTTAAATCATTACTAGTCATTCTGCTAGCTCTTATGTATTGTCCTCTTGGAATATTATTTTTCATAAAGGTGGTTACTCCCATAATGTAAGTAGCTACTGGTAAATGTTGTCTTCCTGTGAATGCAACTTTTAAACTCTTCCACAGCACTGTTCCAACTTAAGGTGACATCAAGAAACTTCACTTGAAGCCCACATTTGCCTAGTACAAACTTAAAAAATTCTGATTTGTCATTTAATTTGTTTACAATTTCATAACAGTTCCAGGAAGTTCCTTCCATTATAACAAATATATCATCAACAAACCTTTTGCAAAAACAAATGAAAAAGAACTTTGAAGCATACTTAAAACATTAAATTCCCACCAACCTAAAACTGTTTGCAAAAGAAGAGGTGGCTGGGGAACCCATCACCACCTCTTTTATCTATTTGTAAAACTTGTTGTTAAAAATAAAATAATTGTCCAATAAGACTTCTATTAAACTGCAATAAAAATTAATGTTGTGACTAGGCAAATCAGTGAACTTATGTAAAAATTGTCTTACGTATTTAACCACCAGATCATGGGGGATAGAAGTAAACAAGGAGCATGCATCAGTGGTGCAGATATTTTTTTCTGGATCAAAACCATGCCCTGCAATAAGTTCCCTAAATGTATCTAAAAAATCCCACAAGGCTTGTAAATATGAATCTAAACCTTTTTCTAATGGATTCAAAAATGCATCAACTACCAAAGAGATACCTTCTGAATATAATTAGGAGCTGATACAATAGGCCTAAAGGGGGGATAGTGAAAACTTTTGTATAATCTGTGAATACCAAATAAAACCCTTATTTTGGGATTTTCAGTATTACAGAAATTGTACATGTTTAAATCCAAGTTACCTTCCATAAAAGTGTCATATAAAAAGGAATGTATGAATTTGAAGCTTTTTCTTATTTCAGTCTTATCAACCTTAATGTATTCTTGTTCGTTACTCAACATCTCTTCATTGCATTAACCATTTAGTGTTTGGTGAATATATGTTTCCATGTGAAAACCTCTAATATATGTTGTGCAGAAAGTTCTTGCAAGTATGCTGCTAATGTAGCTGCTAATGAAGTGTAATATGCTGTTATTATGCCTTGCAGTAGTTTGTTATAATAATAAAGCCCATTACAGGAGGTCAGTCATTTACATAGAGTTTGGTCAGACCATTTGCTAGTCCATCTTTCTCTTTCCTGAATTAAATAAAAGCTGTTAAGCTATTCCTCTGTAATCTCTGACTTGTCTGTGCCTACTCAGCATACAAGTGAGAGTTTACCCATCATTCTGGTACTTTGGCATACAAGACTGGTAGTTTTATAGATAGGTTCAAGGTGGCTGATAATACGTGAAGCATGAAAGATGGATTTGTCTTCTGTGACAGTCTTTCATTTTGAAGTACAGAGTAAGGTGGTTTACATAAGAACTTATAAATTGGAAGACCTTCTTTCAGGGATAGCATCAACTGGAAAAAATCTTTCCATATAATATATTTTAAATTCATTGTATCTACTGGTTCAGAAGGAAGTAGTTAGCTTTGCCAATATTAAGTTGAAATTCCAGGGGAAGAATGAGTTCTTGGTGGTGTTAAGTGTAGTGCTCCTCTTGCGAAGGTCTTAATAGAAGGTTTTGTTGCTCTGTGGTAAAGATTTTACACAAGTAGAAATGTAATCTTTAGTTAGTGAGTAATCTATATTTCAGTTGGTGTATGTGAGATAAGAAAGACCTGACAACCTTACCTCCATTTCTCCTAACTAGCACATATGTGTGCCTCAAAATGTAGTTTCCTATGGTGAATCATGGTCGGTTTAACGTTAAGCCTTACTGGTTGTGAGACACAGGTGTGTGGACTGAGTGATGTGTGGTGTGGAGGGGTGTGGTAGTCTTGATTGCTTTAACCTGGAGGTCTGTTGTGTTGGGGTTTGGTTTCCCTGAGAACCTCCGTATATGTGGGTGGAGTTAGAGTTGTAGTGATTGTGTTCTCAACCATCTTAGTGCCAGTAATGTTGTCATGAGATCAGAGAGCATAGACTATAGGTTCTTAATGTAAATACAGCTGTTACAAATTGTGTTTCTAGGTAGTAGAGGGTTGTCTGTATACATGAGGCAATTGCTCCACAGTCTCACAATGCCCATATGAACCAGACCATGCAGGAGAGACCTTAGGAAAATTTCCACCCATATTTCTCAGACTCAGTGGCCAGAGAGAGCTAAAGGGATAAAGGGCGGAAGGTCTGAGATAAGTACTAGTCGGTTCTCACACAACTGCTGCTAAGGGAAAATATTTAGCTGGAGTATGAGTTTAGTAACAGAAATGTAGCAAATCCTGCCATCTCCTGCTCACAGTAGCTATAGGCATGCACTTCGTGTGAATCCCAAATGCGTGAACCAAAACTCTGAAGCTTTGAACGGCAGTTGCACTTTAAACAAGCACCTAGCAAGCAGTAATAAAGGCCAAAGAATATATGTAACTGTACTGGTGTGGGAAATGAAGTGTTATTCCTACCATGTTTGACAAACTTGTCTTTGCAGTTGAAAATATGGGCTTCTTGCAGCAGTAGTAATGCATACTTGTTTTTTTTTTTAGTCTCAGTAGTTCTCTCTGGCATCCATTTGTCTCTTTTGAATGATCACTTTTTGATTGTCTTAGTTGAAGGGACCTTCATACTAAATGGGGGGTGGAAGACATGGTGCAGGCAGCCTGGCTTAAATGTGGGTCATGGCCAGGCTACACCACTACTGGAATGAGGCTTGGTGACCATGGTTCCTTGGGTGTTGCAGTACTTCCGTACTGTCTTGCAGATGGCTTGGCAGATGATGAAATTAACATGTAGCATACACTGTCTTGCGGATTATTGTGCAAAGTTCTACTTGCAATCTGTACCTGGATTGCTTATTAGCTTTGTTAGCACACTTAGGACAATGCCTCAACATGTGACATTAGAACCATACTTGAATCATTTATGTATTGAGAAGCAGTATACCTGCAGTGGTGTGCTGGTATACTGCAGGTATACTGCTCCTTGGTACATAAATGATTCAGGTATGGTTCTAATGTATTGAGGAGCAGTATACCTGCAGTGGTGTGCAGGTACTCAATCTTGGATGTGCTCGCTTGAAGCAGTTTCAAAGTTTTTGTGAGTGACATTGAATGTGTGAAGGTTATCTGAAAAGTAAATTCCATCAACATAAGTGATTAACTGCTACTCTGTCTAATGAACACATGTCGACTTGGGTGCTTAATGCTTATTATGGCAGCCAGCAGCAGATGGGGATGTAGACATGTAGGACACAATGTGGGAGGTTAAACATTTTATTCTTTGTATGGCCAATTATGACAAGATTTTCTGGTTGTTGTGTATTCTCTCCCACAGTATAACTGCTCCCATGAGATCTCAAAGACATCAGAGTTCACAACAAGGATATCAGTTTGAGCCGACATATCATCCTGGAGAGCCAAGGAAGAAGCGTCAAAGGAGTGCCAACAGTGATATGGAGCAGGAGTCAGTGGAACCTGATGTCGCTAATCTGTCGAACATGACATGGTGCTTGTGTGGCCAGTGCACATTAATGAACATGTCACTTGAATGCCAATGTTGTGTGTCTTCACAGCATGCTATCCAGAAATGGAGAGAAATAAACTCAGAATCAACAAATCCATGCATTGCTATGCATCCACAGTTTGAATCAGCATGCTTATTATCACACATACTGCAAATGATATCCAGGCATCAGTATATGCTTAGAGGTGGTCGCATGGGTTTCCTCCGGGTGCTCCGGTTTCCTCCGACATCCCAAAGACATGCTGTAGGTGGATTGGACACTCTAAATTGACCCTAGGTGGGAGTGTGTGTGTGTGCCTTCTGTGGAAGGTTGGGTGCCGGGCTGGCAACTCTATACCACAAAACTCCACTGCCAATCATGAGCAGGCAGGTGATCCACTGTGGCGACCCCTAACTGGGAAAAGCCGAAAGAAGAAGAAGTATATGCTTAGAGGAAAATTCAGATGAGCACAGTGGAGCAACAGGTATGACTGTGATTGTGTGACTCCAACATAATGGCCTACCTTTGTTAGTGTAAAATTCCTGTGAAAATATAGGTGGCAGCAGATAATGATGGAAGAAATAGTACCATACTGATGTGCCAGTAAGTCAAGGCATGTAGATGTGCAACGGTTGTTTGCTAGCAGTGACTTCCAATGTTAAGGGCAATGTGGTGTGGCAGCTGTGGTCTATCAAACACTATAGACAGTGGTCAGAAGGTGTTGGCTAAGAATGGACAGGTGTACCAATGTGTTCCACTGGTAGCTCTGTATTGACATTCATTTTTGTTGTTTCAGGTTGTACCATCTGGTGGCATACAAAGCCTATGTTCTGTGGGTGTACAACAATTGCAAGCTCAGCTTCAGCAACAGAGTCATCCTCCCCACTTGTGTGGTGTCATGTGCACGAACTAACTTTCCTGCTTAACCTTAACACTCTCTGCATGAATAGCCTGTCTCCAAAGGTCAAGCTTTAGTATACTTTAAGCAGTTTAGTATTTTTTCTAGGTGGTAGCTATTGACCAAACAGTGGTGAACAGTGACATCTTTATTTGGCTATCCATTACACTAATATGGCTATAGCTAGCCTGTCAAAGTGGTTGATGACAGGCCGTGAAGTCCTGTGTCGTCAACATGTTTCACAATAGCTGTTTTGTCACATTAGTGATTAGTAGTGGAGTAAGTTACATCACACAGGTGTTTAACTGCCTCACAGCTACCACTGTGTGAGGAAGACTCAAATGACAGTTTCATGACTGCAACTGGTATTTTCACAACATTCAGCCTTACAGGGTATGAAATGCACATGTATGTACAGTAAAGCCTTAATTCTTGTCATAAGGAAAATTAGTGTTACAAAGGTACTGCTGTTACACAGGCAAGTTATGCAGTCAGTGTGTAATGCTGTGAGTAAGGAGTACATTTATCATGGTGTGCTTAACTGCGAGGGCTTTCAGTGGCGGCTGAGAAAGGTTCTATAAGATGTAAGGCTGACCATCATGAAGCACTTACGTGTCTTCGAGTGTCCCAAGAAGGGTAGAATTACCACTGGAAGATATCTAAGTGGAGATTACCTATAGGTGATGGTGTCTTGGCAAATTTGTATAAGTAATGCTAAGTATTGGATGACGTAGCTTATTTATTGGTGTACCTCTGCTGCACTATGTTAAAAACATGTGATCAATATGAGTTGACCCTGTACTGTTTTTTTTTTTATTCAGGTGAGTGCCACCATGCCGACATGTTTTGCCTATGCCTGCCATGTTTGCTGAGATAATCTGCCACCCGGTGTATCATTCCATCACTTTCCACGTGACATTAAACTGTGTACACGATGGGTGATTACCTGTGGGACAGATGTCGGTAACATAGGCAAGTTTGTGGAAGAAGTGATCAGTGGTTCAAAGCCACATAATTTCCTGTGCTCAAAACATTTTGCGGGGAACCAATTTGAGCTGGCCTTCAAGAGTCAGCTACTTCCAGATAACATGAAGCCAAGGCATATAGTCCAGCCCGTTGACTAATTGCAGAAGCTGTACTTACAATTTTTACTTTTTCAACCACAAATCCTAGAACATCTTCAGAACAGTGGATGAAGCACAAACAGCATGAAACTGTAAGAATAGTGGCCTACATACCTTTTTTTGGGATAGTTGCGTTTGCTTAGCGTGATGTACACTATATGTTATAACACTTCTGCAATATCGCTCATTAATGCCTTTACTATCCCCTGCAGCTTAATGAGGAACTTCTCAGTACAACCCAGCCTATCTTGCCAGATATTGTGAATGAACAACTGTATGGAAATTGCAAGGTAAATTTAATTTCATTTTCTGGTCCATATATATCCGGCTGTGATAACATGGTCAGTGTTATAATGTTATGGTTGCCTGTTTTGCTTGTGACAGACTAATAGCCATGTCCAGAGGCTGAATGAAAGTGAGACAGTGGATGAGAAAGCAGAGATCACCTGGAAGAGCATCCTGTGGTGGCAGAACCTGTAGAGGTAAGTAGGGATGAAGACCTGTGCTATATGAACTGGTGACAAAGCATTTGTGTACTGTTCAGATTATGGCCATTGCAGTAGGCAGGACCATTTTGTTTGGAGATAAAGATGAGCAGTGCTGCATTACACATGGAGTGTGTACTGTGTGGAGACCAGTGAATAATGTGCATTTGCTGTAGTGTCCTTCAAGGCAGAGGATAATACTGCATGTAGTGTGAACTACTGTAACTGTTTCGGAGAGTGGTCATCACTGAAGGACTTTGGAGTACTGCAGCAGTGGTGGTACACAGCCCTATGCCATTTCCATAAGGTGTTCTATTGGAATGACAGATTGGGCTGCCCTACTGGACACACTACCTGTTGATAGTTGCTGGAGAGTTACATGTAGTAATGATAACAAGTGATGCAATGCTAATGGTCATAGTAATGCTTCAGACAATGTCAGCGACAGTGACATTGTGAAGCATGCAAATGTGAACTGAGGAGCTTCCTTGAACAGAATATTGGTGAATGTGTTGATGTCCAGAATAGGTTCCTTCTGGTAGATGTGCTTATTTTATTTAGCGTATGACAGCCTGCAATGCAGTGCGCATTTCATGTGATTTTCTTCTCTTTGCAGGTACAAGTATATGAGGAGGCAGTGGAAGCCATCGAAATGATTGCAGTGGAAAGGAAGACGGTAACATGCCAAACAAAGTGAAATAAAGGCTGCAGTGTAGGAGTTCAAGCAAAGTTACTGGAACAGAATACAAGACCATGGAAGATGCGGGATGCAGCTGTACAGTTTCCAGAGGTTTGGAGTGTCACTGTTGATGGACCACACATACTGCCAAAAATCACAAGTTTTTCAGACTGAAATGACTGAGTCTGGACCACCAGAAGATCACAGTTCCAAGGATGAGGGTACCTGTAACATGACTTTCAACCCATGTCTTCAGTAAGAGGATGATACTTGCAGTGAAGCAGCCACACGTAGCTCGAGTGCCTACATGTCTCTTCAGATGCAGGCTTGCAGCACTCCAATCAAGCTCACACCAGAAATGCATAACACAAGCATGCAGAGTGATTCCTCAGATTCTCTGTGGACAAGTGATATGGCAAAGGATCCAAACTGGAGCTACCCTTATGACAGCATGACAACCAATGAGATGGAAGACACAGTGGTGGAAGAGGACGAAGATGAAAAGATGATAAGCAAACCAAAGTTCATTGTTTTGAGTCTTGCCTTAATTCACTGCTGTTAACGCTGACCTTCCCGGAATGCTGAAGTCCTGTCGTGAAAGTGGGAAAAAAAAGCGAAGTTGGGGTCATATATATCAGTGAAGGTATCCTGCATTAGTGGACATGAAGTTCTTCAGTGGCAAAGTAAACCAGTAATAGGCTGAATGCCTACTGGCAATGTACTACTCACGTCATCTCTTTTGTTTAGTGGAAGTACATATGCCCATATCGCATGTTTCTGTGCATATTTCGGCCTACAGTTTATTAGTGAGACAACCTTCTATGTCATTCAAAGACAGTATTTGTTCCCAGTACTGCAGCATACCTGGAGAGAGCATCAGAATCGTCTACTGGCAGATAGAGAGGGAAAGGAAATAAGGTTAGGTGGTGACGGGTGATATGATAGTCCAGGATATTCAGCCAAATACTGCTGCTATAACACGATGGACCTCGATTCTGGATTCATCATTGATTTTGTGCTTGAGCAGGTATGCACAGGAGTATCTTCGGTGGCATTGGAGAAGAAAGCATTCAAGAAGTGCCTGTCTAACTTGCTGTCAAGGAATCTTAAGGTAAGTCTTGTGACAGCAGATCAACATCCAGGGATAAGATGTTTGACGCACAAGGAATTCCCAGCAGTGGATCACCAGTTCGATGTGTGGCATATGGCCAAAAGCTTGACCAAGAAAATTGCAGACTCTTGCGTGGTTCTACCCCAGGTCATGTTTTTTTACAGGCCTATGTGTCCTTCTCCCTCTTAAGAAATTACTTTTGAAATGGTGTACTTTATGCTCTCATCCGATTTCGCCATCCCTGGTCTTGCTGATTTGTAGGTGACCTAGGGCTATTGAATCTGTGTTATTTACTGTCATGTTAATTGTAATCCGCTTATGTGTTATGCTTCATTGTGATATGTCAATTACCATTGTTCAATAGTTGTACATTAGTTTTTGACAGGGCCAATTGTTACAGATATTTGTAATATGAACAAATGAGTAAGCAGTGAAATGCATAATTGTATCAATCCTATGTTATGAACTGGGTGGCCATTGTTACAGGCAACTACATGGAAAGGCTTATTTTTTTTGTTGGAATGTGAGTAAGAATAGTATGTTTGGCTTACTCTACATGGTTCCCTTGCAAGTGACAGTCACAAAATAATTACATGGATTTTGCCATATGTGGCAGAGTGAGTCGTGCTTGTCATGTATTGCAGGTGCTGAAAGAGCAGATGAGCAATTAGTGAAACATGTTACTATGTCCCTATACGAGCTTCTTTTTCAGCATTTGTCTACAGTAGTATTGGTAATATACACCTGTAGGTTGTCTCACACTGAGGGCATCATCATTTGGAGAAAGTATGCGGTGAATTCTGCTGAAAATAAATGTATGCCCAGAAACTTGGTTAACATTCTTAGACATCAGGGTGATTACACATGACAAATGTCCATTTTAGTTTAGTCATGTATGACACACTTGTATCCGGGGTTACTGTAATCATATGTCATTTGTAAAGGGTGGAAATACCCCATCATGTATGTAGACCACATGTAAAGCCTAATTTAAATCTTTTTGTATGTATGTGTAATTTGTGTAAAAGGAGCCACGTGTGCAAGTTGGTATCCTTCTGTTAGATGCTGTGTTTGGGATGTGTTTATTGACAAGTAATGTTTATTCTACATAAGTAGTGTTACTGTTGCATGTTCATGCACTTTGATCATAATTATGCACTGTAGTGTCTGACTGGGCGAAGGGATGGTTGGTGAGGAGCTTGTCAGAAAAGAATTATAACTTAACTGAGTAGTGTGGAAAAGAATGCTAGCAGCCTTATCACAAGTAATGGCACATTAACGGGGGTGGACCATGGTGGCATTGATAAAAGGTGTGTGGAGACTGTGGGTGCTGGCCAGTTCACAACCCTGGTAATGAAAGTGTTGTCAAACTGCCATAACCAACCAGAAATAGCTGAAGATGTAGGAAATCAGTATATAACCACCTGTCTAGTAATGTGTCTAGGATCGCACTGTCAATCATTTTTCACCACAGCACCTGCTTGCAAATAGGAATGCTTAGCTGAGCTCTTTGATCATAGACAATGACATTCATATATGATGGGGTAAGTATACAGGCATTAAAGTCAAGTGATTGAAATCAAGGAAGTGTCATGGCTAAGAGCAGTCTGAAAATTGGCTGGTGTCCAATAGAGAATCTGAATGTGTAGTAATTCTGGTATTGTTAGTTGTGTCACCATTCCATCCTGGGTTCGAATGAATGATGCACCAGTGTAGTAGCGTTTGTTAGTTTTTTTTTTTTTTTTTTTTTTTTGCAGCTGAAGTTTTAAGGACTGGTCTTTGAGGACAGAATTGAGATGTACGTACTGCATAAGTGGCAAGAGAATGCATGTTTGTGGAAGCCTGTGTAGCTGCAGGAGTGTTATGATAATGGTGAGATGAGTGGATGTGGCTGCAGCTGCAGGTAGTGTTATGAGTGGACCTCTGTGAGGCTGACTACCATGAAGTGGTACAGAGGCTTGTAACAATAGTGCAATCATTTCTGTATTCGCACATTGTAACCAAAAGCCAGCGTGTGCATACCTCATTTAAGTACTGTCTTTTGACTGCTGGTACATACAGTGGATATAAAAAGTTTACACACCCCTGTTAAAAATGACATGTTTTTGTGATATAAAAAAATGAGACCACAATAAATCATTTCAAAACTTTTCCCATCTTTAATGTGGCATATAACCTGTACAATTCAATTGAAAAAATAACAAATCTGTTTGGGGAAATAAAATAAAAATGAGAAAAAGTGCAATACGCTGGTTGCATAACTGTGCACAGCCTTAAACTAATAATTTGTTATGTGTGCACACCCTTAAACTAATACTTTGTTGAAGCACCTTTTCATTTAATGACAACATTCAGTCATCTTGAGTAGGAGTCTATCAGCTTGGGACATCTTGACTTGGTAATATTGGCCCACTCTCCCTTGCAAAAGCTCTCCAAATCTGTAAGATTGCAGCGGCATCACTTGTGCACAGCTCTCTTCAGGTCACCCCACATATTTTCTATTGGATTTCAGTTTGGGGTCTGGCTGGGGTATTCCAACACTTTAATTTTTTTTCTGGTGAAGCCATTCTTTTGTTGATTTGGATGTATGCTTGGGGTCATTGTTGTACTGAAAGGTGAAATTCCTTTTCATCTTCAGCTTTCTAGTAGACACCTGAAGGTTGTGGGCCAAAAGTGACTGGTATTTAGAACTGTTCATAATTCCCTCCACCTTAAGTAAAGCCACAGTTCCAGCTGAAGAAAAGCAACCCCAAAGCATGATACTGATGATAATGGTGTTATTTTGGTGATGCAAAGTGTTGTTTTTAAGCCAAACATACCTTTTGGAATTGTGGCCAAAAAAGTTGAACCTTGGTCTCATCAAAGCATAACCCATTTTTCCACATACTTTTGGGTGACTTGATGTATTGTTTTGCAAATTTTAGCCATGTCTGGATGTTTTTCTGTGTAAGATAAGGCTTCCATCTTGCAATCCTACCCCATAGTCCAGACATATGGAGAATACAGGAGATTGTTGTGACATGTAGTACACAACCAGTACTTGCCAGAAATTCCTGCAGCTCCTTCAGTATTGCTGTAGGTCTCTTGGCAGCCTCCTGGACCAGTGTTTGTCTTTGTCTTTTCATCAATTTTGGAGGGACATCCAGTTCTTTGCAAAGTCAATGTTGTCATGTGTTTTCTCCACTTTTTGATGACTGTCTACACTGTGTTGCATGGTTTATCCAATGCTGAGGATTTTTTTTTGCACCCTTCTCCTGACTGACACCTTTCTACAATGAAATCCCTTTGATGCATTGTAATCTGTCTGTGAACCATGGCTTTTGCTGTAGCAGGCTACTCAGGAAGATCCTACTCTGACAGCTGAACTTTATTTTGGGTTTAATCAGAGTCTCTTTAACTGATGGCTGGTGTGTACCCAAGAAGACGGAATGCTGTAGTTAAAACAAAAGGTGCTTCAACAAAGTATTAGTTTAAGGGTGTGCGCACTTATGCAACCAGCATATTGTATGTTATTAATTTTTTATAATTTTTTCCCCTAAGAGATTTGTTGTTTTTTCAATTGAATAGTACAGGTTATAGATCACATTAAAGGTGGGAAAAGTTTTGAAATTATTTATTGGGGTCTAATTTTTTTATCACAAAAACCTGGCATTTTAACAGGGAAATGTAACCTTTTTATATGCACTGTATAAAAGGTGTATAATTGGTGGTTAAGCATTGGCAAATATTTGTAAGGAATGCAATAATCTTCTCCTGTATTGAAATGTATTGGCCAATAACCAGTAGTTTTTAATCTTATATGTTGAGCCATGTGATGTGGATAATGCCGGCTGCATAATGCATGAAGATGACAAATGAGTCATGGCTGATGTGTTTTGCAAGGTCAGAAGAGATTGGGAGTGCTGTTCCTCAAATACTCATATAGATTCACCTTGGTAAGCCCGATTAATACACTGCCTGATTTTGATTAAGGTAAGATACTTTTTTAGTATAAAGAATAGCCTATTGCCCAGACAGATGGTTCATCTAGTCAAACTGTGTAATAATGCCTGCTAGAATAAATGGACATTGCACAATATAATTCAGATCTGCCTTGTGCAAGACTGTATACATATCTTTGCAGTGGTACATTATCTCAGCAGAATATTTCTATACAGAGAATTGCTAGTACACTTGAATCAGTACAAAACATTTGGAAGAATACTCATTCATTTGTACAGACAGATTGGTGGTGATAGCGTAATTACATTTATAGGCTCATAAGTGTTTACGAGGCTAACGACCACAATGCCTTTTTAAGTCTAGCCATGCATCCCAAATCTTTGACAAGTTCTGATATCTTTCATAGGTTAAGCATGCCCCTGGGAGAGGAACCATTTACAGGTTACCTGTTTGCATCAGAGACATAGGTGCCAAACCAGCAATGAATTTCCAGTTTCCCATCCAATTGTCCAAGTTGCACTTGAATTAGACAATCTACCTGAAATCAGCTGGATGTATAAGTGAATTTAAGTACACTTTTATCTGCTCTTTTACATATAGTACTGTATTTAATTTATTTATTTGTTTTTCACTGAATATTAACTCAACTGAAGTTGTGGCTGTCTCTCTACAGTTAGTTTCGCACCCACCCTCCCTGTTCTTGTTTTGGTATTAATGTTGGTGGCTTTGAAATTGCCCACCCCTCTGGTAGATTTGTATTTGGATACTCTTTCTAGGCCCATCTCATTTTCTCACTCAACTGAGTGCATTGAGATCATATTCTGATTTCAGGCACTGCTACTGTGTACAAAGAGAGCATTTGGGAAGGACAACCCCTGTAGCCTCTTAATCCTGCTCTGTTCCTTCCCTCAAAAAAAAAAAAAAAAAAAAAATATATATATATATATATATATATATATATATATATATATGGGTCTACTTTAGATTCCCGAATGCTTACTTCACCAACACTAACTTCACCGACTTGAAATCACCGACAACTCCTTTCCGACAATGAATTCACCGACAGGAACGTAATTAATCCACCGACAGCAACGTAACTCATTATACGTTGGTATTTAAACCGTAAATAGAAATTAAGAGCAAAGCACTACAACCACGTTAGTTACAATAAGTAGTCGAGGTTCAAAAAAGAAAATCCGGTGAACGTAATCCCCAGTTTTGTAATAGTGCTCACAAATCATAAATGAAACATAATACTAACATCATAACAGGAAACATCTTGAACGTCCCAGCTGTAGATATGCCTGCATTTCTCATGTTAAACTATAACTTCTAACACTCTCTTGTCAGCTTTATTAAGTAATATCTTTTGTAATAATGTAAAGTAATATATACTGTAAACAATGCAGATGAAGTAAATCTTTTACAGTTTTAATTGTGTAGACATCCAACACATCCGCCATCATTACGGCTTCCTAGGATGTTTTGCTATAAGCATACCGTTGGTTTTTATAGTAATTTTTAATATGAACTACGTAACTGCAAGTATTCTTTGCAGCTGTCGGGATTACGGTAGTCGGGAATTAACAGTTTCGGTAATTGGCGGTTTCGGGCATTAAGTCTCGCTAAATTTGCTGTCGGTAAAGTGCAGTTTTGGGCATCTAAAGTAGACCCATATATATATATATATATATATATATATATATATATATATATATATATATATTATTCATCTGCTCTTACTGTAACTGTCTTAGTTGCTCTTCTGCGTGCTGTTATCTGTTCAGTCGCTCTTACTCTGCACTTATTACTGCTTGTTAGTAGCCTTCTAATTTACTGCCTTCTGCACTTGTTTTTTAGTCATTTGTTAATTTAATTGCATTTATTTGAACTTTATTTGCCGTAGTGTTGCTACACGCTCAGGTATGCTGGTCTGCACTACAATTTGAATTGTATTTACTGCTGTTTTAGCTGCTTTTCTGTAACAAAAAAAAATGCTAAGCTTGTTTCCTGCCTTTCCTGTAACTAGTCAAGTCTGGTACAGACTTGCTGTATCCAGGACTATTGGTAAGCTTCTAAGCTCCCCAAGCCTTTCTGTGTTGAAGGGAAGCCTTCTAGCTTATCAGTGGGAGTGGTAAGCACTAGGTAACCTATCTACCACAGGAGGAGTGGTTTCTGGCCCAAAAATTATAGTTTATTGGCCGTTTGGGAAGCTTTTTCATCTCTTTCAACCTTCTGATTTAAAAGCCTGAGTTTGCGCTTGTTTCCTGCCTTTCCTGTTACTAGTCAAGTCCAGGTACAGATTTGCTGTATGCAGGACTCTTTCCAAGCTTCTGAGCCCCCCAAGCCTTTCTGTGTTGGAGGGAAGCCTTCTAGCTTATCAGTGGGAGTGGTAAGCATCAGGTAGCCTATCTACCACAAGAAGAGTGATCCCTGGCCCAGAAATTGTAGCTATTGGCTGTTTGAGCAGTTTTTTCCATCTCTTTCAACTTTCTGGTTTGAAAGCCGCATGTGTGTCTGTTTCCTGCCTTTCCTATAACTAGCCTAGTCCAGTTACAGAATTGCTGTATCCAGGATTGTTAGTAAGCTTCTGAGCCCCCAAGCCTTTCTGTGTTGGAGGAAAGCCTTCTAGCTTATCAGTGGGAGTGGTAAGCACTAGGTAGCCTATCATCCATGGGAAGAGTGAGTTTTGGCCCAGAAATTGTAGTTTATTTGGCCATTTGAGCAGTTTTCCATCTCTTTCAACTTGCTGGCTTAAAAGCCTACATTTGTACTTGTTTCCCGCCTTTCCTGTAACTAGTCTAGTCCAGGTACAGATTTGCTGTATTCCAGGACTCTTTGTAAGCTTCTGTGCTCCCCCAAGCCTTTCTGTGTTGGAGGGAAGCCTTCTAGCTTATCAGTGGGAGTGGTAAGCATTAGGTAGCCTATCTACCACAAGAGGAGTGGTTCCTGGCCCAGAAATTGTAGCTATTGGCCATTTGGGCAGTTTTTTCCATCTCTTTCAACGTTCTGGTTTAAAAGCCGCACTTGCACTTGTTTCCCACCTTTCCTGTAACTAGCCTAGTCCAGATACAGAGTTGATGTATCCAGGACTGTTGGTAAGCTTCTGAGCCCTGCAAGCCTTTCTGTGTTGGAGGAAGGCCTTCTAGCTTATCAGTGGGAGTGGTAAGCACTAGGTAGCCTGTCTACCATGAAAGGAGAGGTTCTTGGCCCAGAAATTGTAGTTTATTGACCATTTGGACAGTCTGTCCATCTCTTTCAACTTTCTGGTTTAAAAGACCACATCTGCGCTTGTTTCCCATCTTTCCTGTAACTAACCTACTGGGTAGCACTAGAAAGCCTTAAACTGATACAAGCCTTCTAGCTTAGGAGAGAGACTTTGGAGTGATTAAGTATCAGTTTTCTGTACTTTCTTACTGTACTTAACAGTTTTCCGCCTAAACGCAGACTTTCCAGCATTTATTGTGATTTAAAAGCTTGTTTTTTCACATATTGTACTTATCTGACTGCCTGCACTTTTAAAAAAGTTGTTTTTTGTTTAAATAATTTGTTTAACTGTTGTAGGCTACACACTAAAGTGCAATAGCCTTTTCTGATCGTTTGTAGTCGTTTAAAGCTGTTTTAAGTGTATTTTTACTGTTTTTGCCTTATCTTTTCAAAAAAAAAGAAAGAAATTCCTTGTTTCCCGCCTTTCTAAGCTAGTATAGTCCAGTTTTCAGGCTAGTGCTGAATTCAGGGCTGTGATACTAGTTTCTGAGTTGCCCATACCTTACTTGGATAGAAGGAAGTTTCTCTGTTCACCTGTAAGAGAGGGGAGCTTTGAGCAACCTATCTGTCCCTGGAGGAGTGGTTCCAGCCCAGAAGTTAGTAGTTTATTGGCCATTTTGGCCTAATTTCTCTGTCTTTCATTTCCTTACTATAAAAACCGTGTTTGCACGGTTTTGTGCACCAGGCAGTGCCAGTCAGCTACAGTTAAATTATTCCCGGCTCTACTAAGTCTCCTCTTCAGTTTTTCCCTTGAAACTAGTCTAACTCTCAACCTAAGCACTCAAAAAGCATCTTACAGCCCAGCACTTGCTCAGACCTAATAGCAAGCACTAATATACCCTGACGCTGATTGCCCAGCAGGGCAAGGCTCTTTATTCACCCCTCTCTAACCAAGTGACTAAGCAGCTCACCCTACTATTCAGGCATGACCAAAGGACAACTTCAGGTGCACTCTCCAGTCCAGTTAGTGAATCTGGGTATCCTGAGGCAATGTTACAACTGCCTCATGTACACAGACAACCCCCTCCTCCTACCACAAAACACTAACATATGCGAGAGATGCAAATATTCAGCCAAACTGGAAGCTAAGCTGTCTCCACCCAAGACTGGAACAGACAGTCAAGAGGAGAAGGTTAACACTTGCACCACAACCCCAGCCACACACAGACATACTAAAACAGCACTGGCAAAAAAATACACATAAATACACAAAATCATACTCGGAGGCTCTAAATAAAAACCTGCAAAAGCATCAGAGACCTCCAAAGCAGACACCCAAACAACCTGCACTTCCCATCACAAACCAGACAACACATAAAACACAAAATCAGTGTGCCGCACAATCACAGCCCTTAATGCGAAATAACATACCTAACACACTAGTAATAGGTGACTCTATAGTCAGGCACACTGACATCCCACTCACTAGGCTGGACAAGCAGAAGGTTACTGTTAGCTGCCTTTCGGGAGCCAGAATCCGCCAAGTAACACAAGCACTCAGATCACTCCAGAACAAGTACAAATATGACTCTGTCATTGTTCATGTTAATGTGAATGACTTGAGACGTACCTCCCTGGACTACATGAAAAGAGACATGGAAGAGCTCTCTGATCATGTAGCCCAGCCTGGTATGACCCTGTCCCTGAGTAGCATCCTGCCCCCACCAAGAATGATAGCTCAGTATAAAGAAAAAATTATCAATTTCAACAATTGGCTAAGCTTCTGGTGGCATTCAATGGGGATCCAGAGTCTGTCAGCCTGGGACGACATGCTCGACAAGCTGCATTGCTTTGCAAGAGACAGCTTGCACCTGTCACCCCTAGGCTTTTGAATACTGGTCAAGGCTCTTGCTGCCCCCATAGTGCCATTTTTAGGCAAGTCAAACCTACCTCTGTAAACAGCACAATTAACAAAAAACTGAGGGTTATGCTACTCAACGCCAGGAGTTGAAATCTCAAAATGCATGCACTCGAATCACTCCTCAGTATAGAGAACGTTGATATCTGTGCAGTAACTGAAACCTGGTTCAAGGCTCCAGAGAGCACCCCAGCACTACTGGACTACAACTCACACGTTTCGGCCACAGAACACAGACCGAAACACAAAAGGAGGGGGTGTATCCATATTCATCAAGGATACCTACACCTCCAGGTTAGTGGCACAGCATGATACCTCTGAGATCATCCATGTGCAACTAACATCGGGCAAATTGGCAATGCAAATTGTGGCCTGCTACAGATCACCCTCCATGACCCAGGACCACCACTCCACCTTTCTAGAGACACTGGAAAACATGAAGGTCCTATCAAACAACCTGATATTGGGCAATTTCAATTACCCTACCATTCACCAGGAAAACTACTCAAGTACAAATTCCCAGGCCCAGCGCTTCCTGGAATTCATTAACTCAAATGCCCTGGATCAGCTGGTAAACTCCCCTTCCAGAGGTGAAAACATATTGGACCTGGTCATCACCAACATGGGCGACAGGTGTTCCACACCAGAGGTCAACCTGTCACTGGTTAGATCAGACCATAAACTAATCACTCTGGATATCCGCATCCCACCACCACCCCCAACTAAGGAAACCACAGCAAAAAGCTTTTCTAAAGCAAACTTCACCTCACTTAAGACAGAGGTGGTACGTTTCACAGTCCCCATGCTAAAGGATAACGCTGCCCAAGATGCAGAAACCTTTACAAATGCACTCTATGAGCACCTACAAGGATGCATGGATTGTGCCATCCCTAGCAAAACCAAGACTCACTCCTCTAAGAGAAGGAAACCAGTTTGCTGGACCCCTGCAATAAACAGGCTATACAATAGAAGGAGGAAACTAGTTCAGAAAAAAGCAAATCCCAAGAAGGAAAGACATCCCTGATCAGTATCAGTAAGAAACTGAGGTCCCTCATGAAATCATCCAAGGCTAACTTCGAAAGAAAAATAGCCAAGGATTCAAAAGATAACCACAAAGCCTTCTTTAGCTATGTTAAGAATCTAAGTGGCAATTCACAGATATGCACTGAACTAGTGCAAAATAGCACAAAATATACTGAACCTACTGATATTGCCAACATCCTGGCAGATAGATTCAGTGCAAACTTCACTCCCTCTCACCTCCAAAAGGGCCACAACAATACCGGAAAAGTGTAGTGTTCCAAAAATCACAGAAGCGCAGGTGAAAACAGCTCTTTCAAAAGCCAAAAACACAGCATCAATGGGGCCAGATGGTGTCCCAGGCTGCGTCTTGCACGAACTACAGAACGAACTAACCCCCCACCTAAACACGCTGTTCAACCTCAGCCTCTCCACAGGCTATGTGCCCATAGAATGGTGCACAGCAAC
Organism: Protopterus annectens; assembly: GCF_019279795.1. NCBI lineage: Eukaryota > Metazoa > Chordata > Ceratodontiformes > Protopteridae > Protopterus > Protopterus annectens. Next base: position 863,461,115 of record NC_056748.1, on the reverse strand, counting down.
AGTTATTCCTCTCCACAAAGGAGGGGCCACAACTGACCCTGGTAACTATCGCCCCATAAGCCTGACAAGCCTGGTCTGCAAGGCTATGGAGCGCATCATCATGGAACTCATTAACAAAGACATTGGGAACCTCCAAACATTTGACCCGACCCAGTTCAGCTTTGTTAAGGGCAGATTATGCCTACTAAACCTGGTTGACTTCTTCGAGACAGTCACCAAGGCCATAGACGAGGGAAAGGTGGTTCACACAGCCTACCTTGATCTCGACAAGGCTTTTGACACCATTCCCCTCTCGGGTATTAATTATAAACTCACCAGCCTGAACATAAACCCCTACATAATGAGATGGGTTGCCAACTGACTTACAGACAGAACTCACACGGTAAGAATAGCGGGCTCCAGGTCCGATTCTAAACCAGTCACAAGTGGTGTCCTGCAAGGCTCGGTCCTGGGACCCCTACTGTTTGGCATATACTTCTCAGAAGTACAGGCAAATACAGGAGGACTATGGCTAACCAAGTTCGCTGATGACTGCAAACTGGGAGCCATAATTGACTCTCCAGCTGACACGGTAGATCGTAATATTTCCTTTGACAACCATATTGCCAAAGTAGTTAGGAAATCCTTCTATGTGGCCCATCTAATTACTAAAGGGTTTGCATCTAGAAATAAAGAGGTTATAGTGCCCCTCTACTCGTCACTCATTAGACCCATCATAGAGTACAATGCCCCATTTGGGATGTACCTCACAAGACACTTACAAAACCTGGAAAGACCACAAAAGTACCTCACCAAGAGGATTACTGGTCTCAAACATATGTCCTATGCAGCCCGACTGAAAAAACTCCGGCTGTACTCAGTGGCATATCACTTACTCAGAGGTGATCTCTGCCTGACTTACAAAGCCATGTCCAACTCAGAATTGATGGACATGCTCCACCTAAAGAAATCCAAGTTACTGTGAGCCACAAGCTGTAGTGAGCTAAACCTCACCACAACAATAAATAGAACATGCTGGAGGGATAGATTCCTCTCACAGAGACTCCCCATGCTTTGGAACAAAATTCCAAATTACATCAGGCAGAGACCCTCACTAACACTCTTCAAGAGAAACCTTGACGAGTGGATGGGTAACAGAAAATACACCCCTGGGATCACTTAATTGGCTCTGTTTGACAGATGATCAGTTAATTAATCAATGGGGTGGCGAAAGCCAACACACTCTGGCTAGGCTTATAAATGCCCTCGGGCAGATAGCCTAGTACCTACCTATGAACCTATGAACCTATAATATGTAGTGATGTGATCTGCCCAGTAGTATGAGTTAACCAAATGATAGTATGATACAGACTAGCGCAATCATTATTAAAGCCATTACTGTAGTGGTAGAACAGTGGTTGGAGTTGCAGGTGAAGGGAAAACTTTAGTGAAAGACATTGATAAAGAATAGTATGGAGTAATCTTGCATGACAGTCTGAAGCATCTGATGACTTCTGTTTTGTGGGGCACATGAAAAAGACAGGATTAGATTTCATATTTCTGGGTTATCTGGACTAGTCTGCTGTGATGTACTGTTGCAGTTACATGTGAAGTACTGTTGCAGTAACATTACCAGACAGTGTGACTGGGTACACTATCAGATGACCACTGCTGGGTTATGTGTGTAAGTGGAATGAAGTACTACTTGGACTGAGATTGTTGATTGTCGACAAGGCCAATTTGTTTGGTGAAAGGCAGATGAACACAGCAATTCAATGACAAAATCTTGTAGAAAAGACTTGACAGTCAATGGAAGTCAGCACTTCAGTGACTACAGTACAAAGTCAGACTATTAAAATGGCACCATTTGGAGCTTTTCTCCCCAAGACTCCATTGAAGATGGTCACCTTGTGTCCAGTCGGACTAACTGGTAAACAAATGGAAAAATAAATAACTGAATAAAATAATTATTGCAGCCTGCACCAACTAGAAATGCTTGCAAAGAAATAGACAGCAAACCTCTACAGATAGCCAGTAAAGTAAAGCAAACTAAACAGCCAGAGAATCATGGAATTTTTTATTACACAGGAAAAAGTAGACAGCTGGTCACAGGTATTGAATGTTTTTCATTTTTGCTGTACTTCCATATTGTACGGCAACACTGAAATTTGGTATGCATACTTTTACATTCTCCAAGGCAAATGCTGCTGAGGTGGTGTGGTGCTCGCATAGTTCTCTGTTTGGGTTGCACTGCATACTGCTAGTCTGCCATGCGGGAATAGAAAGATTAAAACGTTACCATGTTATCAAAGCTGGCATTGCAACATATTTGTAGTGACAAAACAAGTGACAGTAGCTCTAAGCAAGCAGCATATGAAACCCGAAAAAACACCTAGAAGCAGTGATTGTTGGATAAACAGGCCTAGCTGCATATTGATGGATAAAGGTGTATGGGCATGTAGAGTTGTTACTACACAGCAAAACTGCTTTGTAATAGTGGTTCAAGGCATCATCAAAGACACCAGTATATTACAGCCATAGCATCAATTGCACTGGAGGCTGGCAAATAGATTAAGTAATGCATTTTGACCATGCACGTCACTATTGCAAAACTCAGTCCTTGCAGTGGCATCTATTATCTAATTCAGGAAAATTGACCTTTATGTCCTTGCTTTAAAATTACCTTTTTTTGTGAAATGTGACATTGAAGCATTCACCAATGGCCACAGTGGCTTCTGCACACAACAAAGGGGAAGGGAAAATATAGTGATGTGGTTTGTATGTACAAAGATAAATGCAGGGACAGTCCAACAGTATTTTTGAAAAACAAGTGGAATAAGAAAGTATGTAGGCAGACACTGCATACCAACAAAGTTTGGACAAAGATAAATGCAGGGACAGTGCAACAGTATTTTTGAAAAACAAGTGGAATAAAGAAGTATCTAGGCAGACACTGCATACCAACATAGTTTGGACACGTCAATCTCAAGTATTTAAGAAGGTGAAGTAATAAAGTAAGTGATACCTTAAACCTTAAATTACTACTTCAGAAACTGCATGTGAATACAGTCAGGTAAGGCCATAGCTATAGTGCATTGAAAAGAAATATCCCCCTCTGTCAAAGGAAATGCTAGAACAAGGGAAAATTAGATGAGTCAAGCCCCCTGCTGAGAGCTGCCAATCACAGGAATTAAGAGCTCAAATTACCCTCAGGACTTTGACAGCTACGGAAGCTAAGTGTCACGGGAGAGGGGAGAAGTAGATGGACTGGAATTCAGTCTCTCACAAATTAGTGCCATTTAAGCGTAATTAAAAAAGCAGCAGTAAAAAGCACTTTAAAAGTCTGTTCTGTGACATTTGCGCTGCTTCTGTTTTAAGTAGTCATTCAGCAGCAGGGAATGGTACTTACAAAGTACTGACTCAAAGAGAGCAGTGTATGTATGTAACATCTATGGAGAAAGCAGTGTATGCATGTAACATCTATGGAAAGGTAGTGTATGCATGTAACACCTATGGAGAGAGCAGTGTATGCATGTAACATCTATGGAGAGTGCAGTGTATGCATGTAACTTCTATGGAATGACAGGAGCTTTAGGCAAAGGGAGGCCTGCATGATGTAACATTTTGGAGCCAAACACTGCATTCTAGGATACTGATTGGCAAACTGATTTATCAAAACCACGTCAAGATGCTAGACCCCATGTCGTCAGACTCTAGAATTACATACAACAATATTTAAAATGCTGTAAATAGTCACAGGGTGCTAAATGTTTAAATGTAGGAAACCTCAAGCCATGACAATATAAACTTTTTTGAGTCTGTGGGTGTCGTACTTGTTTAAAACAAGACATCCCCCTTGTCGGCCTTCATCACTCTCAGCTCCTTGTTTTGTCTTAATTCATTCAGGGTCTATATTATATCCTCGAACGCTTAAAAAAGCGAACGCTGATTGATCGAACTTATTTTCGCGAAACTGCAAAATATCGAAGCAGCAGAAACTCAAATTTTTTCCTAGGGAAAGAATTTGGTTGTCTGTTTCTGTTGCTTCGGTATTTTCAGTGTTATGGTGGAAAGTTACCGGTCGGATTCAGGTAAGTGTGCGATTGTGTGGATGTGAGTGTTAGGGTGATTTAGGTGAGTTAGGGTTAGGGCTCGGGTTAGGTGTGTGTGCGATTGAGTGGACATGAGTGTTAGGGCGGATTTAAGTGAGTTAGGGTTAGGGAGCGGGTGAGGTGAGTGTGTGATAGTGGCGGACCTTAGGGTTAGGGTTTGGGTTAAGGTAAGTGGGTAGTTAGTGGTATGTGCATAGTTTAGTGTAGGGTTAGGTATCAGATTTTAGGTGTATGTGTGTGTATTTCTGTTTGTTTGGTGTGCTTGTGTTGTGTGTATGTGTTTTGGATCAGCAATTTTTTTCCCTGGGAAAAAAATCACTGATCTGACAGTTCGAGATTGTAAACTTTCGCTTAAATTAGGTCAATCAATCAGCGTTCGCTTTTTTAAGCGTTCAATGATATAATATAGACCCTTCATTCAGTGCCTGCTTCTCCTGTGGAGTTAATTTAATGTATCTATTTTTGTTTTCTTGTTTAATAACTCTCTAATCATTTGCACATGTTACCTCAATTGCTTTTATAATATAATTTAGTAAGGGATCATAAACTGAAAGTTTAACAAATACTGATTTGTGTACACCAACATCCTTAAGACATAATTTGAGTTAGGTTTACATGTGTATTGTTTTAAACTTAATAATGTCCATGAAATGTCTGCTCTTCTAGTGGGAACAAAGTTCAAACTCAGCTTTAAAACCTGTTCATGTTGATTGTTTAAAGTAAAACTGGATAAATTAAAAATCTCGGGTTCATACCTATTTAATTGTCCGTGGACGAATCCGATTTTGTTCGTCCCTGTACCCTCAGTGTCCTGGTTCTCTGAATCTTCCCCTCATTTTTTGTAAGAAAAAAAGTTTTTGGTCTGGCTCCACTTGCAACTGTTTTAGACAAATGGTTATCCTTCGGTGGGTGTAATGGTAGTTCTTCAAAGTCTTTGATGTTATCCTGTTCACAAACCATCGTTTCCTCTCTCCTGCCTTTTGAAACATCGGTAACGTTTTGACGTTCCTTCATCTCAGTGGGCTCTTTCATTTCTGATTGGTTAGCCTCTGAAACCTCTGGCAATCTTTTAAACCTGTAACCCATTCTAGATGGTATCTTTTTAAGTACAGTACCTTTCAAAGTAGTGTCAAAACCCAAATAAGCCCTTTGATTTTCATATGTATAATATCCCTTTGTATTTTTTTCTTTTTTTTCAAACTAGTATAGCACTTTCAAGCAATTCCAGTTGCTCTAACATGGATTCATATCCAGTTTGAAGCTCCAGTGATTAACAAATTCCATACAGATGAGATGGCCTCATCATCTGTCTTAATTATCTTAATTATACTCTCCTTTACCACCTTCATTAATGCAGAGTTGTTTTTTGTCAACAACTTTAAAAAGTCTACCCCCACGTTGTTAAAGAATTACATTAGGTTTGGAAAAAATGGTTCAGTAGCTGTAACACCACTGGGGCACTTAAAAATCCAGACTGCTTTAGGTACTATTTTGAGCTAAATACATCGCTCAAAATATTTAGTCTCGAAATCTAGTGTACTGTACTTTCTGAGCAGTTTAGTCAGATCAGCACATTTTTCTCTTAATAAACTTTTGTTGTTATAAATCCCAGCTGTATGCCCAACATTCTTAAAAGGGTCAAAGTTGGAATTTAGTGCAGAGCTAACGTCATTGTATTCATACCCTTCTTGAGTTGCCGAGGAACAAACAGCTGAACATCTATTTTCAGTAACTGTTAAACAATCTTCATCTGAACTGGATGACTCACTGTTCTTAAAAAGGGCTCCAGTACATATTCTGTACCAACAGACTGAGGGACTATTGTTTATCACCCATTGTCTCTAAAAGCATCTGTAACAAATTAGAATCTGCTTTAGTAGGTGTACAATGTAATGATAAATCCATTAACGGATCCCTCGCTGCTTCAGCCATGGATAAAACACAGCAAAAAGTAACATAAATTATCCAATGGTGATAACCAAAAACCAAACGTCCAAAAATGAAATCCAGCACAAGGGAAAGATGAAAATCTTGAAAATTTATTGTGGCAAGCTCCATAAATAAAATATCCACAGCAAACCGGTTTTGGCTGAAAGTTCAAGCCTTCTTCAGTGCAACAAAATATATTAATTAGAGCAAACCCTAATTCCTGCTTATATATATATATATATATATATATATATATATATATATATATATGCATAGATTAGCCAAAAATGCTTAATACCTTAACTGGAGTGATTAATCAGTAAGTCAAACAATCCAAAGCAAAAATTAGCTTAACTCATTAAGTCCTGTTTAAATAGAGCACCTAGCCTGATTATCCAGGAAGATTTCTTGTTATTTAATATAGTATGCCAACCAGCTTTGGGTGTCCTGTTCATTTGTATTTTATCTATGACAGTAAAAGTAAATTTAGCAGTTTTATGTATTAAGGTCTGTTTGTCATCAGTTAGATGTTCACTGATACGGTGTCTAAAAGGTCTGGACGTTTGTCCAACATAAAATGAAGAACAGATGCAAGTGGCTAAATAGATAATCCAGTCGCTGCTGCAATTGCCAAAACATCTTATTTGGTAAAGTTTAGATGTATTACAACTAGTAAATTCCTTGGTTTGAAATATGTGTGAAGAAGCACTACAATGACCACAAGGAACACAACCTAATAATGTATCATCAAATAAAGTTTTCTGTAAAGTGATGGGTGGATTATAATGTTTGTAATGAGTTAAATGTGAATTGATTGTTCTGCCTCTTCGATAAGAAAATAAACATCTAGAGTTAAATATTCCGTTCAATTGGTCATGGGCAAGCAAAATGTCCCAATGATTGTTGATAATGTTTTTGAACCTATAGGTATTGGCCCCAAAGGTGGTTACTAGCCTAATGGGTTGTGATTTCTGTGTACTATCATGACTAGTTATATCCTTATATTCTAAAAGTTGAGATCTATCTATTTGGTCCACCTGGGTTATTGTCCGAGAAATACAATCCTCACGATATCCTCTGGTAAGAATCTGTTGGTTAGATCCTGTTGGCATGCTTGAAGGCTTTGTTCAGAGGAACATATACGTTTAGTGCGTAGATATTATGACTTTGGAATGTTGTTGATGATGTGGCGAGGGTGATGACTAGAGGCATGTAATAGGGTATTTTATTCTGGAAATTTCCTATGTACCCGAGTCTCTAAAGTATGATCTTCCTGTCTGGTAATGGTGCCATCCAGAAATATAATTTGACGGTACTCAATGTGTAATGTAAACTGAATGCCCCGTTTGTTCTCATTAAGATATTGGATAAATTCATGCACATATGGTTGGTCCCCCCGCCACACCATCCAACAATCATCCAAATAACATCTCCAAATATTGAATATTTGATATTGATTTGGTATCTGATATTTGGAGACGTTATTTGGATGATTGTTGGATGGTGTGGAAGGGGGGGGGGCTTTTCTTGCCTTGCACATTTTAATGTTCTCTACTGATTCCATCCAGCAGGAATAATAAATAGAAGATGTATTAATATTGTATACTCAATGCACATCTACTTAATGCCGACTTACATTCTGAGTAACGAAGAACCAAGTACTACTGTACAGCACTTTAATTAAAGTAGAAAGTTTTTGGCAGATGTTTAGGAAGCTGCCTATAATCATCAAAATCTCTTTTTCCAGACAAGTGAGATCCATGCTCTAATGAAAAACCTCTTTAATAGTAAATGTCAGACACCCAACCTTACTTGCCTCCCACCCCCAATTCCCAAGCCACCTCCAAGCTATCACTTTTCGTAATAAATTTTTAATGCCCAAAATTCCACCCACAACCCATTCCTCTAAGAAAAAAACACCATTGTGCTTAACATTAAGTTGCAATCCAAGTACATTACTCTGCCCCCCACTGATGTATACCAACTACTACAACTACAGGCACTCAACCAGAATTGCAACATCTGCAAATCCAAACATTAGCAATTTCCACTCACCTCACTAAACCTAAACACACTACCTCAAGGTAAACACCTTGACAACTCAAACAAGAATGTCACATTTTCACAACTTACAGTATTATGCAAGTCCTCCTCTAGATAACTGTTCCTCTCACAAACGAAATTTTCATCAACTCAACATTATGTCTTCCATTTTACTCAAGACCAGTATATTTGCAATCCTAATGATGCTGCTGCAACCCCAGAGACACATTTGCCCTTCTAGCACATGGCATGACCAAACAAATTCATGGACACTCTCCACCTTAAAGGTGACCTCTATCACATACTTCACTTCTTACCCACAAGCAGCTCAACTCCCATTTCCAAAGTGCTACAACCACAATAACCGCCTCCTTCCCAATACTAGCTTTGCCCCCCCCCCCCAAAAAAAAAACTCTCTGGTCTCCATAACACACATTCCTCTATATATTTTATACTGCCAAAATAATCCTTAAATTGCTCATCAAATTCACATCATTACTTGAAATCTTACCTTTAGAAAGCTTATACTGAACCTAACTTAGGACTTAAGCTACACTCACATACAATAATACAGCTTATTTCAATAACAAATGCTGGCAGCATGGTAAACCAACTGGAAGAAGTACAATCTATCACAGCTGCTAATACTTATGACATTCCAGCCATTTCCCAATCCAGAGTCAAACCAGATATGTCCAGGCTCAACTACCACTTCTTAAACTATTCCTACCTATCCTATGCCAAACAAGGCAAAAGATAAAGAGGTAGGATAGTTTACTTCATTAAGAACTGCATAAATATTGTCTTACATAAACAAAACCCCACCAAAATGACCATGACCACAAACGACTAAGCATAAATATTCAAATAAGCAAGTGCAACTTTACACTATCAGCTACTTATCTCCCCCATCCAGATCATATATTTCAAAATTCAAAACTTTGCCCAAAGACATCTTAAACTAATGCTACCAATACATTATCATCTAGTGGACCTCAACAACAACCTACTGAACCTTAAGTATTCAGACTCTAAACATATCCTTACAAACCTAGTTCTGACAAAGTTAAAGATTTTACCTGAACAAAAAAGCTATCAGGCAGTCTCTTCCTGATAGATCTCCTAATCACCAAAGACCATTCCTCCGTCCATAAAATGACCCCCTACCCATAAGTGACAACTGCCCAGTAACAGTCTTCCTTAAATCACCCATTCCAAAACTACCCTGAACACTAATCACCTTCAAACCTAAATCCCAAGAAAATATTCAAGACCTTCACCCTAAACTGTCACAATACGCCTGAAATAAGCTCCTTGCCTGTCACCATATTTTATAGTAATCAACGTAAATAAACCCTGTTTATCATCATGTTTAAACAAAATTTGGGGCATTGAAACTCCTTTTTCCATAAAATTGCTACTCCTCTTTTTTAGATTTAAAAGAAGAATGAGATAAAGTGATGTACTTGTTAAAGTTCCAAAACTGAGCGCCTACTTCTTGTGAAAAACGAGTTTCCTGAAGAAATAAAACATGAGGTTTATTAAGTTCTAAATATTTTTGTAAATTAGCCCTCTTTTTAGTATTATTTAGACCATTAACATTTAAGGATAATAAGTATTGTATTATAGACAAGGGCAATCTGTAAAATACTCAAGACATAAGCATCTGTTTGCTCCTAGGGTCCACATATTGTGTAAAATGAAGTTATAGTGGCTAGGCTTGTAAGGGCCCTTAAACCATTAGCCTAATAATCTATATGAACCTCTGAACTATAAACTTTGGGACATTTGGGAAAAGAAGCAACTAAGGGAGTGTGAAAATATAAAGAACAAAAGTTAGAGATTTCTGAAAGGTATAAAAAAGAAACATAGACATGGAAAGAAAAAGAGATCTGATGTGGTGCAATATTTAGGCAAAGGAGAAAGCCAAACTAACCAATACGAAAAATGCAGCTCAAATATATTTGAAGAGAAATACAGGCAAAAGTACCCACATATGGAAAATTTCACAATACAAAAAATAAGATCACAAAGAAAGAACAAAGAATAGATTAGTAGAGTAGAAGTTAAACAAAAGCTGAAGTTATGGAATACCTGAGAAGTGAAGGATTTAATGTAGAAAGTCTAACACAGGTTATGTCACGGCATGATGGAACAATGAGTTCCCAAAGTAAGGAGAAACAGGTGGAGTGAGAGACATCTGAAGAAGAAATATGGACATGGAAAGAAAATGAGATGTGATATGGTGCAATATTTATGCAAAGGAGAAAGCAAAACTAATCAAGACAAAAAAGCAGCACAAAAGATATCTGAGGAGAAATACGGGCAAAGGCATTCAGATATGAAGAATTTCACAATACAAAAAATACGAAAACAAAAGGAGAATGTCAAAAAGAGGATTAATAATGGAGAACTTAAAGAAATAGAAACTGAAGTTATGGATTACCTGCAAAGTGAAGGATTTTGTGTAGAAAATCCAGTTCTGGTAACGTCACAGCATGATGGAAGAATGAGTCCCCAAATTAAGGAGAAACCATGGAACAGGAACAGTCTGATTACTTGCCACATGAAGGTTCTCTGGAGCCTTCAGTAGGAAACCAGTACAAAAGTTCAGGTGGAGCTGCGCAAGAAGAGGAGGAGCAGGAAAGGAGCAACTCAACATAGTCAATGTTTTGGAGTGATAGGCCAGTAAGTTCCCATATGAAAGAGCAAAGGATGATGCAGGATTCAGCCAAAGAGGATATAACACAGGAAGATGTTCTTGAACTTTCTGTAGAATGCTTGCAAGAAATACAGAGCAAAGTATGTACCCTCAGTTTGGAAGAAAATTATTTAAGGGAAGAGCTGCTTGATTTAATAGATATGGATAGACTTATTAAGATCCATGAAAGAAATATATTACAGAAGGTCTGTAAGACCCAAAATGTTAGAAGTCTGATAAAATAGATGAACACAGTAATCAAGACTATTAAAAGAAATTCGTGTGATATAACAGAAGGAAATAGGATATATTACTGTGCAACTAAATTAATAATAGATAAAGTTTTAACACAAAAACACAGAGCAGTAAGGGAAAGGAAGGGGAGAAATCAAATGCCATCATGAAAGCATCAAACAGAAAAAAATATAAAGCAGTTAAGACAAGAAGTGTTATTATTAGAAGAATATAGACGAGGGAACATATCAACAAAAATACCTAGAAAGACAGACATAATAACTACAACACTCAATATCAGAACAGACCAGATCCATTGTACACTACTGCAAATAATAAATAAAGGATATCAGCAGAGGCAGAAAAAAACCTGAACGATATGCAAATAAATATAAAGGAAAAATACAAAGTAAGCAATTCATTGATGACCCCAAAAATTTTTATAGAGAATTGGGAAACAAAGCAAAAGGAATAGAAACACCAACAAAAAGAAGAAATAGACATATTTTGGAAAAATATCTGTGAAGACCCTGTGGAACATAACAAAGATGCTGAGTGGATAGAAGAAGAAGTAAAATAAATATTAAGTTCAAATGTACATGATATGAAATGGAGAAAACTGTGAGGTGAACTTAGGCACAAGATTTGTGTCTTCTCTCGTGCCTAAGTTCACCTCACAGTTTTCTGCATTGTCTTTGGGGATCAGGTGAACTGCTCATATTTTGGGTTGTTGTTGGCTTAGGATATGAAATGGGTTGAAGTAATGGCCATTGAAGCTGGAACAAAATTAAGAAAAGCTCCTTACCAGAAAACCCGAGGCCCCGATGCACTACCTAACTTCTGGCTAAAAGTATTAACATCTTTACATGAAGATTTAGCCCTGAGTAAGAACAACTTATATGCACATCCCAAACAGACACCAAACTGGTTAACAACAAGCTATCCTAAAAACTATAGACCAATAACTTGCCTTCTGATGATAATTGATGCCAACAGAGTTTATATTATAGTCATTTAGAAGAAAACTCATTCATAGCAATAGAACAAAAGAGTACCAAAAAAGTCATATGGAATAAAGGATCATTTATTGTTGAATAAAGTAATAATGGAGAATTGTAAAAAGGGGAAGAATCTAATGGATAGATTACAAAAAAGCATTTGACAGCATCCAATACTCATGGATAAAGGAGTGCTTACAGATGTATAAGATACACCCTACATTGATCAATTAGATTACAGTGACCATGAAACAGTGGCAAACCACTTTGTGGTTAAGCCATTATAAAGGACAAATTATTATCCCAGGGATAAAAATTCATATGGGCATATTTCAGGGTGACTCTGTTATGCCTGTTCTTTTGTCTTGCTCTTAACCCATTAAGCTGTATACTTAAGAAATTAGGTCATGGTTACAATTTGGCTACCAGAAAACAACCAAGTGTAAAGACGCCTCATCTTCTTTTTGTGAATGATTTAAAACTGTATAGTTCATCAAACGAAGAGCTGAAAGCCCAACTGCAAGTGGTTGAAACTTTCTCAGATGATATAATGATATAAGAGAAAGAATACAGGGCATTAGTAACATGTATTATGCAGACCACCTCAAGGCCATATCCCTTTCTTCTGTCTCCTACAAGCTGTTGAGGGGAGATCTATGCTTGGCATACAAGGCATTGTCAGACCCCACTATGATGGACCTCCTGCATAGCTGCAAAACAAACAGCACCAGAGTTACTCATTCTAAAGACTTAAACCTTTTCTGTGATATAAATAGGACCCGCTGGACAGACAGGTATGTATCCCAGAGACTACCCCTTCTCTGGAATAGGCTCCCCTTACATTTGAAGCAGAGTTCCTTCCTAACCCAATTCAAGTGTAACTTGGACAATTGGATGAAGAGCAGGAAATGGTTCATCTCCCAGGCCCTTGATTGTAAATGTATCACCTTCCAAGCCCCTGCTTACATTTATCAAGGGTACCAGAACTTGTCAGACATTTGGGATGCATGACTAAGCTTAAAAAGGCCCTTGTGGTCATTAGCCTAGTAAACATCTACGAACCTATCAACTTATAAGAATGCCATTTGGTTTTGATAAATGTGCAAAAGCAACACTAAATGCAGGAAACCTGCATCACCAAGAAAATATCAGTCTGAGACAGGAATGTGATATAATGGAACCTGTACAGGAGGGAATGTATGCGTATTTGAGAAATGGTGAAGGATCAACAATAAAATATGAACAAATATGAACAAAATTTAGTAAGGTATATTTTAGAAGGCCAAAATTAATACTGAAAACAGCCCTGACATATAGGAACAAAGTCCAAGCTATAAACCAATTTGCTTTTCCTGTTCTAACTTACAATTTTGCAGTGATTGATTGGCCACAAAAGGTATTGGATCAGTTGGACAGCAAAACAAGAAAAATGCTTCACACTTATTAAATGCTAAATAAAAATAAGTGTATACCAAGGTTATATATATATTTTCCTTATTCTGAAGGAGGTATGGGCTTCCTCGAAACTGATTACATGTATAGATCTGCAATAGTAGGATTGCATACGCATCTGTTGACCTCACCAGATCTAAATATAGTGAAAGTTTAAAAACATGTAGAAAACCCAGGTATCGGAGCGAAACACAACTGTTATAGTCCAAGAACATCCAAAAAGGACAAGTCAGTCCAGCATCAATTCTTTTATTGAACCAACAGAACAAGTTTGGTAAGCGCTTTCACCCAACAGGGCTTCATCAAACCATAAATCCTCACTTATGAATGCTCATTATATACACAAAAAGGCACCAAACCAAACCTTAAAATTAAAAAAAAATTAGAGTGACAGCCCCCCTATTTATATAAAAAACATATAAGTGCAACAGGTAAAAATATGTAAACAAGTACTGATATAAGCACATATAGTCCACTCATTATTGTTTGTTTGTGTCTTTCGGCTTTCCCCGGTTAGGGGTCGCCACAGCGGAACTCCGGTCCGCTAATGATTGGTAGTTGATTTTTACGTGCCAAGTTACCAGCCCTGATGCACACCCTTCAACGAAGGTACGCCTATTCACGCATGTCTCCACACAGAAGATGCTCTAGCTGAGAATCGAACAGGACAGCATCTTACTGTGAGGCAACAACGCTACCGCAGCACCACCACCACGGGATATATAGTCCACGCAATATAAACATATAAAATGTTTATAAAAACATATTTATAAAAAAGTGTTCGCAAAAAATGTTCAAGACATTTTTAAATGTATAATACTCATAACTACATACACATATTCATACTACTACCTAAAACCTCTAGAGTTTAAGAATGGCTTCAGAGGTACCTTGTCATTGAGGCCTGGATACAAATCTGCCCTGAACCTAATTATCCATCTAGCCTCCTGTGTTTCAGTTCAATACGTGAGCACCTATATCAGATTAAGATTAAGTCCACTGTTAATGCACTCTCTAAACATGTGTTAGAGAGAGGTGATATGCATATGTTTACCTTCAGGGTCATTGAGGTATTATCTACTAGCTCTAGAGGTGGTGATATTAGGAATCGAACTGAAACACAGGAGGCAAGATGGATAATTAGGTTCAGGGCAGATTTGTATCCAGGCCTCAATGACAAGGTACCCCTGAAGCCATTCTTAAAGTCTAGAGGTCTTGGGTAGTAGTATGAATATGTGTATGTAGTTATGAGTATTATATATTTAAAAATGTCTTGAACATTTTTTACAAACACTTTTTTATAAATATGTTTTTATAAACAGTTTTTATAAACATTTTATATGTTTATTGTGAGTGGACTATATGTGCTTATATCAGTACATTTACATATTTTTACCTGTTGCACTTATATGTTTTTTATATAAATAGGGGGGCTGTTATTTTAAATTTTTTAAATTTTAAGCTTTGGTTTAGCACCTTTTTGTGTATATAATGAGCGTTCATAAGTGAGGATTTATGGTCTGATGAAGCCCTGTTGGGTGAAAGCGCTTACCGAACTTGTTCTGTTGGTTCAATAAAAGAATTGATGCTGGATTGACTTGTCCTTTTTGGATGTGCTTGGACTATGACAGCTGTGTTTCACTCCGATACCTGGGTTTTCTACTTATTTTTATTGCTGGATTGTGTGGGGTGTACGGAGCGTTCACTCCTTGAGAGTTGCTATTTATTGGTTTTAAAGTTTAAAAACATGACTTCCCTGCTTAGTTTAGCAGAAGCATATCAGTGTCAAGCGGGAATGGAAATCAAACCAGAAGTAGACCAAAATCAGACAGCAACCGAATATGCCAAAAAATAAAAGAAAGAATATCAGGAGAAGGATCAGATGAGGACAAGAAATGTGGAAAAGGCATAAATATAGTTGCAAGTACAGAAAACTCCTGGAGCAACCTGATGTTGATAAGGATCTGATGCAGAAATGGTTAAGGAGAAGTGAATTTAAACCAAAAGATGAAAGGTTAATATTGGCAGCCCATGATAGTGGATTATGTACGCATTGGTTTACAAAGTCCATTGAACATGTGGCAGAAACAAATAAATGCAGGTTCTGTAAAATAAAAATGGAAACAGTTGCAAATCTTGTTGCTGGGTGTGATTCACTATTGGTAGAAGGGTCTATATTAGAACACAGAACGTTCAAAATTTCGAGTGTTCTAATATTGACCCGTTTTCAGCAAACGCTGAAAATGTCGAAGAAACAGAAAGCCAAATTTTTTCCTAGGGAACACCAAAGGTGGAGGTGTGTCCATATTCATTAAGGATATTCACACCTCCTAGCTAGTTGCTCAGCATAATACATCCAAGGTTATCCAAGTGCAACTAACACTGGGCAAAACTGCAATCCAAATTGTAGCTTGCTACAGATCCCCCACCATGCCCCAAGATTCCCACTCCTCTTTTCTTTTGATGTACTGGAAAATATTAGGGTTCGACCAAACACCCTAATAATGGGTGATTTCAACTACCCCACCATTAACTGGGAAAACTACTCATGTACCAACTCCTTCAGACAACACTTTCTGGAATTCATAAACTCCAATGCCCTGGATCAACTTATCCACACCCCCACCAAGGGCAACAATATCCTAGACCTAGTCATTACCAACATGAGTGACCGGTGTTCCACACCTGAAGTCAACTCCTTGTTGGTCCAATCCGACCATAAGCTAATCACCCTTGATATCCACATCCCGCCCCCACCCCCCATTAAGGAAACCACAGTAAAAAATTTCTCCAAAGCTAACTTCATGCTTCTTAAGAAAGAAGTGGTGAACTTCATGACACCCATGCAGATGGACAATACAGTTACGACTGCTGAATCCTACACAAATGCACTCTATAAGCACTTATGCAAGTGCATGGATCGTGCTATCCCAAACAGAACCAAGATGCTATCCTCCAAAAAAAGGAAGCCAATCTGATGGTCCCCTGCCATAAACAAACTGTACAACGGAAGGAAGAAATTGTTGTAAAAGAGAGTAAAATCCCATGAGTGGAGGAGCTCCCTGGTCAGCCTCAGTAAGAATCTGTGATCCCTTATAAGATCCTCCAAAGCTAGCTATGAAAACAAAATTGCCACTGATTCTAAGGACAACCACAAAGCATTCTATAGCTATGTCAAGAATCTCAATGGCAACACCCAGATCTGCTCTGAGTTACAGCAAAATGGCATGAAAATTACAGAACCAACTGATATTGCCAACATCCTGGCAGATAGGTTCAGTGCTAACTTTATCCCCCCAACCCCCTAAAGGACCCATATCTATACAGGAAGAATGCAGAGTCCCTGTAATCACAATTATGCAGGTAAAAGCTGCACTCTCTAAAGCCAAAAACACAGCATCCATGGGACCGGACAACATCCCAGGCTGCATTTTACATGAACGTCAGAACAAACTGGCTCCCCACCTAAGCACCATGTTCAATCATAGCCTCACATCAGGCTTTGTGCCCACTGAATGGCGTACAGCAACAGTTATCCCACTCCAGAAAGGGGGAGCCACCACTGATCCCGGGAACTATCGCCCTATTAGCCTGACGAGCCTGGTCTGCAAGGCCATGGAACGTATCATCATGGAACTCATAAACAAAGACATTGGTAACCTCCAAACTCTGGATCCCACCCAGTTCGGGTTTGTGAAAGGCAGATCATGCCTCCTGAACCTAATCGACTTCTTTGAGGTAGTCACCAAAGCCATAGATGAAGGTAAGGTGGGTCACACAGCCTATCTTGACCTCGCCAAGGCTTTTGACACCATCCCCCATTCTGGAATTATAGCTAAACTCACTAAACTAGGTATAAATCCCTACATCACAAGGTGGGTTGCCAACTGGCTCACTGACAGAACCCACACAGTAAATGTTGCACACTCCAAATCTAACCTCAAACCAGTGACAAGTGGCGTACGACAGAGTTCAGTCCTGGGACCTCTCCTGTTTGGTATCTACTTCTCTGAAGTACAGGCTAACACAGAAGGCCTCTGGCTAATGAATTTCACAGATGACTGCAAACTAGGAACCATAGTCAAGTCCCCAAATGATGTGGAAATCCTACAGAAGGGCCTCGCTGAGACAGATGCCTGGTGTCAGAGCCATGGCCTCAAGCTCAATGCCAAAAAGTGCATTGTCATCCCCTTTGGTAAAAACTCTGTACACATGAGCTACTACATAGACAGCAGTCTACTTAACACCAAATGTGTGATAATAGACCTTGGACCCAGGTGGACAGTAGTCTGCCCTTTGATAGTCACATTGCCACAGTAATCAGGAAGTCCTACCAAGTGGCACACATCATCATAAAAGGGTTCTCATCCAGGAAAAAAGAGGTCATTGTTCCCCTCTACTCGACACTCATTAGACCCATTATAGAGTACAATGCCCCTTTTGGAATGTACCTCACAAGGCATCTGCAGCAGCTGGAAAGGCCACAGAAGTACCTCACAAAGTGGATTACTGGCCTCAAACAGATGCCCTACACTGACCGTCTCAAAAAACTCCAGCTTTACTCGGTAGCATATCACCTACTCCGAGGTGATCTCTGCCTATCATATAAAGCTAAGTCAAACCCAGAGCTGTTGGACATGCTACACCTAAAGAAATCCCATTCCCTCTGAGCTACATGGTTCTAGGGACCTAAACCTTGTCACCACAATAAACAGGACATGCTGGAGGGATAGATTCCTGTCCCAGAGACTTCCCATACTCTGGAACAGGCTACCCATCTATGTCAAGCAAAGTTCTTCATTAGCACTCTTCAAGAAAAATCTTGATGAGTGGATGGGAAATAGGAAATACACCCTAGGGATCACTTCTGTGTCTCTGCTCGACAGTGGAAAATAACTTTCTTGGGTGGCGTAAGCCAGGGAACCTTGTTGGCTAGGCTTACGTATGCCCTTGGGCCGATAGCCTA
This sequence comes from Protopterus annectens, assembly GCF_019279795.1. NCBI lineage: Eukaryota > Metazoa > Chordata > Ceratodontiformes > Protopteridae > Protopterus > Protopterus annectens. Next base: position 863,442,701 of record NC_056748.1, on the reverse strand, counting down.
GTACCTACCTATGAACCTATGAACGTTAATCATAATTTAACTTAGGAATGGGGTCCATTCCCATTATGGTAATAGAAACCCAAAAGACTTGGAGAAATTAAACCAAGGCAAGGATCTTGTGGCCATCTATACTCCCAGTGCCAGCTATGCATCGCCCATCAGGGATCCTGAGTGCTTAATTCTGTGACTATGTGTATAAACTCTGAAATTTCTTTCCTTTGGAATTCCTAATCCATCATGCCCCCATCTCCCTCCTCTTCCCCTTAGATTTACTATAACACAATCCCAGGTTGGGAAGATACCTGCTCCAGCAAGAAGGTCTGCAATTTCTTCAAAGACAAGGATGCAGGAACTACTTCTGGAAGACATGCCATCTGAAACTAGATCTGGATATACCATTAGAAGATTTGTGTGAGGTTATGAAAACACTTCTCCTTCTTCTTTTCTGTATGGTACAGAATTTGGGCAAGTGTTGCAAGCAAATGATGATGCAAAAAGATGGATGGTTCACATAACCAATATCTTCACTACAAAGGAGGCTGCAAAAAGCAGGCAGATCAAGTAGTCCTCTTTGAAGATCTCACTGCTACTGGACATGTTGCAACATGCAATCAACATCACCTGAGAGAAGCCAAATGTTGTGGCATTAGCACCATGAAAGATTTGTCATCGTCATAGTATTTTTCTCCCAAGCATTGTTTTGCTAGAACATTTATCCCAAAAACAAACATATGTGTCTCTGCTGCAGGCTACAGGAGAAATTATCCCCAAAAAGTACTACCTTTCACTCCCCTCCCTACAGTCAACCACTCTGAATGTTTTGAATTAAGCTTAGCAACCTGGCATATTTCAGTACTGTTTAATTAATTAATTAATTAATTAATTAATTAATTAATTAATTAATTTGTTTCTGTTCATCAGCCAGAGTAATTGAGCTGGGCAAATTAACCTTTTCATTGGAGATGAGTGAAGAAATGCTCCGTAATCCAACTTTATTCATCATCATTATCATCGTAATTGTCACCATCAGCAGCAGCAGTCCCTTTTTCCCATTTTCTGTATGACTTCATTGTATCACGTAAACTGCTGCCATCACTCTCAGTTCAATGTCAACCTCCTGCCTTCTGCAACAGTCATGCCTTACCATCTCAGGTCTTCTCTCACACAATCCACCAGTCCATCTCTTTGCAGGATGCTCCCATTTCCTCTTGCTTTCTTCTTGTCTTTTCCAAATTTTCTTCATCAGATTATCTTCTGTTTTCCTGCATGTGATTAAACCACTGAAATCTCTTCACTCTGACCTTCTCTGCAATGGGAGCAACTTTGAATTTTGCTCTAATGTCCTCATTTCTTCATCTGCTCCATACTGTGCATCCTACCACTCAGTTTAGGTACTTCATCAGTTCCAGCTTCCTCAGCTGCTCTGTATTTACTGCCAAGGTTTTTGCAGCATACAGTAGTACTGGTCACACCACTGTTTTATACACCTCATGTTTTACCTTCTTTGGCATTATTATGTCATACACTACCCCTGACATTCTGTTCCATTTGGCTACAAACTCTCAGATTCTAGCTTTGGCCCCCTCAACCACCACTCCTAGATACTTGAAGCTGCTAATCTTTTCCAGGGTCTATATTCTGTCGTCTAAAGATGTGTTCATTGAACACGTCTTCATCAACACATAAACAGGGAACACAGTAATCTCTGAATGGCCACTTGAGCTAATTTTTTCGCAGGGGAAAAAAATTGCTTGGCCAAAGAAACACAAAACAAATCTTCAAACCCTAGAAAGTGGGGGACTTTTCCCCCCACACCCCCTAACTAAATATACCAACTCCAAGATCGCACTGCAGTGGGGAAAAGGGCAAATCTCCAATGACAGCCAAGCATTTATTTCCCCCGGGAAAAAAATTCACTGAAGTGGCCATTCGGAGATTAGTGTGTTCGCTGTTTATGTGTCGATGAAGATGTGTTTGTTGAACACGTCTTTCGACAACATAATATATACCTACCCTTTTCCATTATCATCTCTTCCATCCCAATTTTAAATTTAAAGTTTATTCAACTCAAGTTAGATTTAATGGTGGAGACACAACATATGTTGGACAGGCTGCGTGACAACATCTTAAAAATTGACAGGACAAAGGATCCTAGTTCAATTACCGAGGGCAATCCACAATGGCCTACTACACCATGACAGGGACTGCAGGAGCAGCAAGATCTTGCTTATCTATCCACCGGCAGCCCGGCCTGAACTTAACAATCTTCACTGACAATATCTAAATGCCCCTCATTTACTTCCCATTTACAAGTATCTTGCTGTTCAGATCAGAGCTCAATAAATACCCAAAGGGCATGGAGAGGAATGGCCAAACATTCAAAACTGTGAGAATCTGATTCTATTCTCCACTGAATTCTTCTGACAATGCCAACCATGTTTTTTTGGCACAATCGATAGCCATAACCTAAAAGGTGACTTGGCCCCAGCAACCACTGTGAAATGTGGCACATCAAGGTCCCTGGCCCAGATGCTGTGGTTCTGACTGTTTTCAGGGAAGCCATAGTCAGCCCCAGGGCAGGTCAAAGCACTAATTCTTTTCCCAACTGTCTCTCCTCAGAGTCAGTTGGGAGGAGAAGTTTGCCCTCCGTGCTGCAACCTGATGCAAAATTCAGCTCAGTTGACGTGTTCAACAAACACTTCTTCATTGTTCAACTGGCTGAGCTTCTGGTGTCATTCAAAGGGGATCCAGTGTCTGTCAGCCTGGGATGACATGCTCGACAAGCCATGTTGCTTCACAAGAGATGGCTTGCACCTGTCACCCCCTGGCTTTTGAATACTGGCCAAGGCTCTTGCTGCCCCCATAGTGCCTTTTTTAGGCAAGGCTCAAAATTCAAACCCGCCACCGTAAACAGCACAAGTAAAAAAATGAGGGTTATGCTACTCAACACCAGAAGTTTAAATCTCAAAATGCATGCGCTCGAAGCACTCCTAAGTATGGAGAACGTTGACATCTGTACAGTAACTGAAACCTGGTTCAAGGCTCCAGAGAGCACTCCAGCACTACTGGGCTACAACTCATACCACACGTTTTGGCCACAGAACACAGACCAAAACACAAAAGGTGGGGGTGTATCCATATTCATCAAGGATACCCACACCTCCAGGTTAGTGGCGCAGCATGATACCTCTGAGATCATCCATGTGCATCTAACATCGGGCAAATCTGCAATGCAAATTGTGGCCTGTTACAGATCACCCTCCATGACCCAGGGCCACCACTCCGCTTTTCTGGAGACACTGGAAAACATGAAGGTCCTACTGAACACCCTGATATTGGGTGATTTCAATTATCCTTCCATTAACTGGGAAAACTACTTGAGTACAAACTCCCAGGCTCAGTGCTTCCTGGAATTTATCAACTCAAATGCCCTGGATCAGCTGGTAAACTCCCCTACCAGAGGCCGCAACATATTGGACCTGGTCATCACCAACATGGGCAACAGGTGTTCTGTACCGGAGGTCAACCCATCACTGGTTAGATCAGACCATAAACTAATCACCCTGGATGTCCACACCCCACCCCCACCCCCCAACCAAGGAAACCACAGTGAAAAACTTTTCTAAAGCAAACTTCACCTTACTTAAGGCAGAGGTGGTAAGTTTCACAGCCCCAATGCTAAAGGATAACACTGCCCAAGATGCAGAATCCTTTACAGTTGCACACTATGAGCACCTACAAGGATGCATGGATCATGCCATCCCTAGCAAAACCAAGATTCACTCCCCTAAGAGAAGGAAACCAGTCTGGTGGACCCCTGCCATAAACAGGTTAGACAACAAAAGGAGGAAACTAGTTCAGAAAAAAAGCAAATCCCAAGAAGGGAAAACTTCCCTGATCAGTATCAGTAAGAAACTAAGGTCCCTCATAAAATCATCCAAGGCTAACTTTGAAAGAAAAATAGCCAAGGATTTGAAAGACAACCACAAAGCCTTCTTTAGCTATGTCAAGAATCTAAGTGGCAACTCACAGATATGCTCTGAGCTAGTGCAAAATAGCACAAAATATACTGAACCTACTGATATTGCCAACATCCTGGCAGATAGAGTCAGTGCAAACTTCACCTCCCTCTCACCTTCAAAAGGGCCCACAATAATACCAGAAAAGTGTAGTGTCCCGGAAATCACAGAAATACAGGTGAAAACAGCCCTTTCAAAAGCCAAAAACACAGCATCAATGGGGCCAGATGGTGTCCCAGGCTGCGTCTTGCACAAACTACAGAACGAACTAACCCTCCACCTAAACAGGCTGTTCAACCTCAGCCTCTCCACAGGCTATGTGCCCATAGAATGGTGCACAGCAACGGTTATTCTGCTCCACAAAGGAGGGGCCACAACTGACCCTGGTAACTATCGCCCCATAAGCCTGACTAGCCTGGTCTGCAAGGCTATGGAGCGCATCATCATGGAACTCATTAACAAAGATAGTGGGAACCTCCAAACACTTGACCCGACCCAGTTCGGTTTTGTTGAGGGCAGATCATGCATACTAAACCTGGTTGACTTCTTCGAGACAGTCACCAAGGCCATAGACGAGGGAAAGGTGGTTCACACAGCCTACCTTGATCTCGCCAAGGCGTTCAACACCATTCCTCACTTGGGTATTATAGAAAAACTCACCAGCCTGAACATAAACCCCTACATCACAAGATGGGTTGCCAACTGGCTTACAGACAAAACTCACACAGTAAGAATAGCGGGCTCCAGGTCCATCTCTAAACCAGTCACAAGTGTTGCCCCACAAGGCTCAGTTCTGAGACCCCTACTGTTCAGCATATATTTCTCAGAAGTACAGACAAACACAAGAGGACTATGGCTAACCAAGTTTGCCAATGACTGCAAACTGGGAGCCATGATAGCCTCTCCAGCTGACACGGACATCCTTCAAAAAGGCCTTACTGAGACAGACACCTGGTGTCAAAGTCATGGCCTCAAGCTAAATGCCAAAAAATGCATAGTCATCCCATTTGGGAAAAACAAAACACCCACGAATTACCACATAGGTGGCAGCCCCCTTAATACAGAAGAGGTAATAAGAGATCTGGGGACCCAGGTAGATAGTAATATCTCCTTTGACAATCATATTGCCAAAGTAGTTAGGAAATCCTTCTATGTGACCCATCTAATTACTAAGGGGTTTGCATCTAGAAATAAAGAGGTTATAGTGCCCCTCTACTCATCACTCATCAGACCCATCATAGAGTACAATGCCCCATTTGGGATGTACCTCATAAGACACTTCCAACAGCTGGAAAGACCACAAAGGCACCTCACCAAGAGGATTACTGGCCTCAAACATATGTCCTATGCAGCCCGACTGAAAAAAACTCTGGCTGTACTCAGTAGCATATCGCTTACTCAGAGGTGATCTCTGCCTGACTTACAAAGACATGTCCAACTCAGAATAGATGGACATGCTCCACCTAAAGAAATCCAAGTCACTGCGAGCCACGCACTCTAGTGAGCTAAACCTCGACACAACAATAAATAGAACATGCTGGAGGGATAGATTCCCATCATGGAGACTCCCCATGCTTTGCAACAAAATTCCTAACTACATTAGGCAGAGCCCCTCACTAACACTCTTCAAGAGAAGCCTTGACGAGTGGATGGGTAACAGAAAATACACCCCTGGGATCACTTCATTGGCTCTGCCTGACACAGGCTCAGTTAATTAATCAATGGGGTGATGAAAGCCGACACACTCTGGCTAGGCTTATAAATGCCCTTGGGCAGATAGCCTAGTACCTACCTATGAACCTAAAATAACCCAAGGTTACAACATCCCTTTCCTCTCTCAGCCCCATGGCACACAGGGATAAAGTCCTTACTTACCTGACAACCTGTGTTTGGGTAGTAGCATACTCATCCAAGGGGGCCACATGAGGAAGGTAAGAGTGAGTGGCTGACATTAGGTCATCTATCCTGGGACAAGGGTTGCAGCCTATGCTCGCTGCAATAAAGTATTAAGATGCTGTTGAACTCTGTGCAGCAGATGGGAATACTGCTTAGTCTGAGGTTGCACATGTGCAGAAGCATGCATGCACCCACAGATGCAAAGGTTATGGAGTTCACATGGTTGTCAATGAATAGGGGTGGCTTTGACACACTCCCCAGCAGCATATTATGCATCCTTAGTCTTCTCTCTAGTCCTGCACATAGGTCAGGTTGAGCTGGAGGAAGGGGGATAAGGTGGGTCTGTTAGTCTCAGTAAATTAGGAGAACAGCTAGTGGCAGCTGTAATAAAATAAACCTTCTTTGCCTCTCCCATCCAATCCCACAGTCTCTACCATTGTCATATTTACCTCTCCCATCCAATCCCGCAATCTCTACCATTGTCATATTTACCTCTCCCATCCAATTCCCACAATCTCTACCATTGTCATATTTCCTTCTCATCAGAAACATCAAGCATGAAAGGAAGTAAAAAAGCTTCTCAAGAAAAGAGGTATCCCAGAGGCTGTATTAGATCTGCAAGTACTCTGATATTATTCCACATTTACATTAGTTAAGAAATGGTATAGAACCTTAGACTCAGCATTCCTAAAGAGCCCTTTTACATGGTAAGCCTTAAACACTCATTCCTTCCTTACTTACTAAAAATAAGCAGGATGTGCTATTTTGAAAATTCAGAATGCTTACTGTCACATTAGAAAACCAGAAGGCTTATTTGCTTCTGTTTAACTTGCAGTCATTTCAAGGGTTAAACTGCTCCACTCAAACTCACCTCAGCCCCATGATGTTGACAAAGTGCATGTCCATAACAGCAATACACTTCTGGTGATAGGTTGCTGGATTATTTTGTAGGTTCATAGGTTCTTATTAAATTTTTGGCCAAATGAGACCATTGAGAAGTTCAACCACATCTAAAACTTGGTGGAGTACCCAATATCCCCCACTAAGTACATTTTCTGCACATATCCTTGATGAAAATATATAAGGATGTGAAAAAAGCATACTTAATGGGGCAAATTGTTCGTCTCTAGCCAGTATTGGGTGATGTGGCTGACTGTCTGTGTTTAGATGCCTTCCTCCGGCTATTTTTTCTGTTCTTTCTGTTCTTCTAAAATCTGGAAATGTCCATCTCGGTAAACCCAAATGTGCATACTAAGACATATCTCTTGTTAGCTCTTTATTTTACAGCTTGAAAGCACAGATACACAATTGTGAAATGTAGTGCAATACTTATGTTGGCAAAACACTACTATATGCAACTGAGCAGCAGAGCATAAAAGAACACCAATTTATCCTGTTATCTTGATCCATTTCAACCACCAGACAATACTAATTAGTTTAAGTTGCCTTTCTGACAGTGTACTGAGCACATAGTTCTCCCAAAGAATCCTGCTGTAAAATTGTTAAGAAAATCTTACTACCAAAGGAAATTCTACAGCTGAATTTCTGCTAAGCTACTAAACATAAGAAAAGGATGATACCTTTAGTTAAACCCAGTGTAAGGCAGTACAGAGTATCAAATGAAAATGCTGAAATATATTTAGAGATGCAGACACCTTCCCCCTTCCTTTTGCATTAGAATGGCCTGTATTGTAGTATGGAAAATGTTGAAAGGCCTCCCTCACCCTTCAGGCATTGTACTACTTTAATTTAAGCTAATTTAACACTTTAGCATATCCTGCATTCACACACACACACCAGAACTTCCCTAGTGAAACCAATTCCTTCAGCCAGAACCATTGGCTGGGACTTTTCCAACCTGCAAAAAAAAAAAAAAGAAAGTACTGAAACAGTGACTGACCTCCAACCAGGCAGCCTTCTGGAAGACATAGCAGGCCTCAGGTAAATGCTGCTCCCTAAAAATAAAACTAAATGCTCTGATTCACCTCAAGCAGTCAGAGTAAAAAGAACTTGCCTTTCTATCCATATACATTATACCTCATTGATTGGTTTTGGTGGAAAACCATCCAAGGAGGGAGCAGCTGCTTCAGAACTCCATTTTAAACTCATTCTAATTTTAATTTGATGCTCTGCCCTTGCCAACAGGATGTTTTTCTCACAAACACTTTGATCCCTCAATCTAACACTCCTGCCTGTTCTCTTTACTAGTTATAGAGTCCTTTCCACCCTTACAGTGCCATGAAACTTTGAATTCTTCTCTGGTCCTTCATTCTGTCAGTATATTAGGACATTTACCTTCTCCTTCTTTCATTTTGTTTGATTGTTTTTCTTGTTTCTGTACACTGCATTGCTAGGAAACCCTGCTCCATTTATCCTGACTTTGCCTGGGCTCTGTTTGTTCCCTAATCTACTCCCAATTTCCACCCCGTCTTCACCTACAGTGATATCTACACACAGCCAATCATATCAACCATCAACCTGTTTACCCAGTGCACCACAAAACTGCAACTTCCTTCTACACAAACTACTACATCACTTCCCCTATAATATATTCCTTACATCCCTTCCACCTTCTCCCTTCACTTCTCCTAAAACATCACTTCCCCTCTGAAACAACTATTGTATCACTTCCTCCTTCTCCATTTACATCTCCCCTAGATCTAAAAAGTATCATTACTCTTTACATACAAGACCCTTGCTTATTGTTTCAATTTTCCACTTTCTTCCAGTATTTATACAGGTATCAGTACACTATCACCTCACTCTATGCAGCTCGGCCTCTCTGTGCACTCTAGTAAAATAACTCTATCTTCCTTCACACACAGCCACTCTACCATCATACAAACTTACAAAATATACTTCACCAGCATACCTCTTTCATCCAGCACCTGCCTTTCTACCCTTAACCCATCTTTACCCACACTTTTAGCCTTATCACTAACAACCTCTTGACACCATGATCATATATACAGAACAACCCATTACATTCCACACATGCATACAACTTGCTATCTCAAACCTCTGTATACTAACTATATACTCACCAGAAACAAAAAAAATAATATTGAGTCAAAAGATTGTTTCCGAGTCACTAATTACCAACTTCACTAAAACACTATGGAGACATCCACCCTAACCCTGGCCCAGTTCAAGACCCACCTGTAATCACCACCCCCAACGACTATCAACTCAATAACATTAAAACAGAAATCACAAAGCAAATGGTTAAAATTCATCAATATTAACCTCAGTGATGTAGTGGATATGTGTTTTCAAATCCCATCATTGCTTAAAAAGTAATTTTATGATACATTTGAGTTGTCAGAGTTGCACGTTCTGTAACACAAGATAAGTCGGTACAGCTAGTTTATTAAAGATTGAATTGTGTGCTCTTTATTGCTCACCGTTTTGTAACCTCAGACTGAATTCTTTATAACAATTGTAGTCAAATTATTTTTCTGTCTGTCTCTGCTTCAGATAGCAGAAAGGCTAGAAAGCCTCTATTTGTGATAGTACAAATTCCAAGACAAAGAACTATTAGATCTAGAGAACTAATCTGCAGGTGATACCTGATGTTTTAATGCAATTATTCTAGTATCACCAAATGAGTTTTTATATAAGGCTGTTTTATACATGCTTACATATGCACTCTGTAACTTGTCTTAGATGCAGATTTATTGTTTCTGCAAGGCCAAAGGTGTCATCATACATTGTTTTACTAAACTTTCACTACTAGACTATATGATACATTTGTTATTTTAGATAAAGCTTATCTAAGACTGTTCAAAACATTAAGAACATTTGATGTAAAAAATGTTTGTAATTTCTTAGAAAATTATGAATATCCAATTAAAATTAAGTGATATATTTGCAATAATTAGAAAATCTTAAGATTCAACCTGTTACAATTGGCCATAAAAGGTCAAAGATTCAGACTGCTAGTTAAGTGTTCTTTCAAACTGTCAGTATAATACTTTTGAAATGATGCTTCCCTATTTGCAAATAGGAGAATATAATTGTTACTTATTAGAGAAAATAAAACAGAAACAGCTTTTTATAATGCCAGTATATAATTTCTTAATATTGTTATTTCTACAACAGTGAGCATCTCCAACAAAGTTGCTGACTTTTTATGAATTCATATCACACCACAACTCAGACATACAATTAAATACGGAGACCTGGTTAAAAGTCACTATCAAAGACAGTGAAATTCGTCTGCAAGGATATAGAAGAGGCAAAAGGCATGTAAAGTTACTATAATACATCCTAACTATCTAAATAAATTTCTCTTTGTATCAGCACAATCAGCCCTGACTTAACAATGGACAAATCCTTATTTCCTTTCTTAAACTTAATGCATGTAGGAGCCTATGTATTATTGCAGTATTCATTCCTCCAGGAAATAACAACAACATCATTGAGGACATATTATTCTGGGTATCCATCAATATACCATATGAAACCCTAATCTTACGAAACTTTAATATAGATCGGTTTAAAATTATATCTAACATGCCCTCTGCAAGCATCAGCCTCTATGGTTTTAAACAACTCATAGAGAGTTCAATCAGATACAGTAAACCCACTAACAGAGCATCACTGTTAGAAAGGATACTGACATTATAGTCTTTTAATATCTCCAACATAATTGCGTTACCTTATACCCTAAGTGACCATCTGCCCACTTTTTCCAGTATAATCCCAGCCGTTCCCATTGACAGCACCACCACAACTGTGTGTGCACCCTAGCTTCAGTATAGAGGCTTTTACTTCTGCTCTAAAATCTTATAATTGGACATTGTAAAAGCACGACCTTTATATGAAGTAGGACTTGAATTTAATCAAACCTTCCTTGTCATGCTAAATGAGCATGCCCTCCCCATCCCATTAAGAAAAATGTTAAATTGAAATATGTTCCCTGGCTATCACGCAAAACTAAACAGCTAATAAGACTAAGGGACTAAGCCTGGAAATCATGGCAAACTCAGAAAGTCAGGAAACTTTACTACATTTCATGCACCTCAGAAATACAACAAGCATAGCATAATGGGACAAAAAGTCACTATTGCATCGTGCAGGAGACTCACCAAACCAATGAAAAATCTTTTTGGGGCATCCATCGCAAGCTTACTAAACCCTAGTCACAATTTGCAACTAAACAATTTACCTGAAGACCCCCCCCCCCCAGCAAAAATAGCTGATACATTTAAAAATAACTTTATAAAATCCATCATCTCAATACTAAAAATCAACACTATGTGCATTTCAAAAGCTTTGCTAGAATTCAGTTCTCACTCAGCCTATTTCTCTCTAAAACATGTAGCCACCCTATCATTACAAAAAAAAAAAAAAAAAAAAAAAAAAAAAAACACCTCCTCAAATTAGAAGTGAGAACCCTGGTTACAGTTTTCTACCAGAATATCTGAAAACAGCAGACAAGGGCCTTTCCTTCCCCATAAACATTCTAATAAATAGATCCATTATAATATGACTGTCCTATTCCCCTTATATGAAAAAGATATATATAGTGCCACTTCACAAAGGAGGATCACTTAATGGCGATGCTAATTTCAAATTAATCACCATATCAAAAATCCTTGAAAATATAAATATACTCAGTTAATTTACTAATCAGGGAAACATCATGGTTTTCAAGCCAGCCATAGAACCTTCACAGCCTTACTACATTTCACTGACGCCATCGATAAAAACAGAAATTCCAGCAATCTAGTTTCCTCACTATTTCTTGACTTGTTGAAAGTATTCAACACAGCCTCCCATCATCTACTACTGCAAAAGCGGTCTTCTTTAGGCCCCTGTCTTACCTCTCTCTCTCCCATGGTTTAAAACCTACTTATCAGACAGATAAGCCATATATATGATAAGACTTATCAGACAGCTGTCATGTGGCACAATGAGTATTCCTCCTCATTTCTACCAGTCACTTTTGGTGTACCACAGTGGTCCATACTGGGACCAGTCCTGTTTAATGTATTCATAAGAGATATATACTTAGCAGCCAAACACACTACCCTGATTCAATATGCTGATGATTCTACATTCATTTGCTCTGCCCCTACCCAGCACAGATTACAAGAATTGACCCAAGAATCCTTGACAGCCATTAAAGTCTGGCTAGACAACTGACTGCTACTACGGAACCCCCTCCCAAAAAATAAGCTGCTCTTTTTCACTCCTGAATCATACTCACAAAGTAAAAAAGTGTTTAACCTCACTTCATCAAACCACAATAATATAGAACTTGTACCACACACTAAACTCCATGGAGTCACAATAGATGTTAAATACAAAATATGAGCCTCAAAAATAACAGTCAAAAAGCTGCACCAAAAGCTTGGTCTGTTGTATAGAGCTAAACCTTTCCCCACAGATAAAGTCAGAGAAACAAATGCAAACCCTACCTACGCTTTACCCTACTATACATCTCATAAACCTTCACAAGTGTGTTACTCCTCCAGAGAACAAAAGCTGAACAATGTTATAAAAACATTGTAAAATTTGCCACAAATTTCACTTACTGTTATCAACACTGCCAAGCTCTCAGACTACTAAACTGAAATAAACCACCGCATAACCTTTACCAATCCCAGCTTCCAGTGGTCAACAATTATATACAGTAAATGGACAAATGCCCAGCCCTTAAATCTATCATTCAGCACCATAACCCAACCAGAAATCAATACTCCCAAATAAATCTCTATTTACTATAAGTAAATCACTAAATACAGCTGAAGATGCACTCCACCCTGCATATGTCTACAAAAATTTGGAACTCTACCCCCTTCAAGCAAACTAAACAACTACAAACTTTTAAAGCAGATTTTAAACAACACCTCAGACAATCCTGGATCTGCCGATGTTCATTCCCAGTATAAAATGTGCAAATACTCTCAAGGAAATTAGTGTTTGCAACATGAAAAGCAACAATGCAACTGCATATTTTTTTGCACATGTATAAAGACGTGACTCTTATAAATAAAGGCTTGTGTGTTATATTTTCTTCAAATAAGTAACCTGTATCTTCTTGCTATATATTACCATTGCTGTATGCCATGTAAAGCTTGTATAGTATATCATCATCTGTAATGTAGAGCTTTTCTTCCCAGGCCTCTGTTAAAAAGTGGTTTCATGCCCAGTTGGAAAATCCTAGTTAAATGCAAAATAAATAAATACATAAATAAGTGCCTCATGATTGCTGCATGCAGAGATGATCTTGTTAGTAGAAATAATTGCTGCCCCTTTGGTAGTATTGGTATTTTTGTTTAGGATTAGCATTAGCGTGGAATACATTACTATTCCATTTTTTTTGGTCTGTAATCCACTACAGTATACTTCTCTTTCATGTAAAGGCTGCTCCATTAGATCTAATACAATCTATACATGTTAACTTAGGGTCTGAGGAGCTAGTGGTAAATCGGAGCACTTCTGAAATGGTAGGGAAGACCCTTCTGAAATGGTCTGTAATATTGCTGGGGTCTGTCACATAAGATTAACACCTCACTTCAGGAGCAGGGGTAGGCAAATGGCTAAAGGTGAATCAAGGTTGTAGTCCCCAGAACCTTTTCTGTTGTTACTATTTGGTTAGTTGTGGTGCATGTAAGGGGAATGCTTTCTTGAGTAAGTCTTTTTGTGCAGCCACTTGCTTTCTAAAGAAGGGCCTTTGCTGACTGAGTAGTGTTTTGAGTTCTGTAGTGTAGGTACAGCAAATAGCAACTTTATTGCTCTAGTCCTTCTTTTCTAGGTCCCCCAGTATGTCATCAGCTAGTGATCATAGGTGCATCTACCAGGAGGGCCTTTATACATTTGATGTGCTTCTGTCCTCCATCAGATATACTCTTCACAGAGCCATGTCTCCAAATGCAACATTTATGGCATCATATGCACACTTTAACATGTGCACTTCTGTCTTATTTGAAGTTTATGCTAACTTTCCCAGTTTATCATTTGCTTCCCCATCAGGAAAGAGTTGTATATTTTCTAGTACCCAATTCAAGACAGAGATCTGGTAAGTAACCATATAAGTTAAATAGTGCATAGTTCATATACACAGGTTACTGGAGCAGAAAACCCCCTTACTATTATCTGTCAAAATTCTTGATTCCTTTTTAGAAAGGAGGAAAGTTAATGTATTTTTCTTTGTTGTTGATCAGAAAATAAACTGCTGCAGCACCTTTAAGTTACTGGTACAAGTCGGGAGGGTGGCCTAATAAACACAAGGTGCAGGGTTTGAGTCTCACAAGGGATAATTGGCTAGGCTTAAAATGGCTCGCAAGGGCAGTTAGCTTAGTACTAATTTGTGAACCTATGAACCTAAGTCTAACTTGTCAACATGTCCTGTAAAGCACATCATCTACTTCAGGTGCTGTAGCCAGAGTACCATTTTGGTGAGAATTAGGAACAAATACATCACTAAAAGTGAAGAATGAGGAGGGGACAACCACTGTGCCTGCCTTATGTACATCATTTCTAGAGACATTTTTTTTTTGAATGAAGGGTCACTAGTTGGCCACACAAACCACACAGTAGCTGCAAAGGTCACATTTTTTGAGATGGAACATGACAGTTGGGATGGAGTATTGTCATGGTCTGAATCAGGCTTCAAGGCACATTCTTTTTGTCTTAGATTTCTTTTCCTTCTCATAACTGCTCTGGTAGTTTAGTGCAGATGAACTGTTAATGAGCTTTATCCCACATTATAGGGTTTGATTGTCTAAATCTGCTTTTGTCTGCTGTCTTACTGACCAAGTTATTTAACCATACTGGTGTCTCAGGTTGTCCCTGAAAAAAGGCTTGTGTCTAGTGCATTAACCTGATTAACAAATGAATAAAATAGAGCAGATAAGGGCAATGGCATTTTTCCCTTTTCCCTATCCTTCCATTTTGGACTGGTCACTGCTGCACTGCAGCAGTAGGGCCCTAGCCCTCATGTCAGATAACATCTCATTTGAGGCATCAGTGCATCTACTGTTGTCAACTCAGCCCTTACCTGAAATACTACATTATGTCTTAGTTATGCAAATTCAGAAGAATGTCTGATGTTTGGAAAGGAGTTAAAGAAGGGATTTCATAATGATCAGTGACTTAAATGGTGACACATACTACCTTAGACTCCATTACTAACATTGCAGTAAAAGTGACAAAGACTGCATCTGACATACTTCTCAACTGTCCCCAATTTTGCCTCATATGTTTGCCCTGTCCCTTTGCAACATGGTAAATTATTAAGGATTACAGCCTGTCAATAATGCCAAACATTAGAGTTTCATTCTTCTTTTTGTCCAGAAAATGCATTTTTGATACAAAACATGCTATAATAATTATCTTTTAAGTAAATTAGAGTATTATGTAATAATTGTACTTGATTTTCGGTCTTTATCCTCCCATTATTTTTGGCTTTGTCCAGTGTTGTTGAGCAAGGAAGTTGAGAGATATGGCATCTGGTGATATATTTAAGTACACAAAATGCTTATGTTACAAGGAAACTGAAATGCTATTTTACAGTTGGGGTGGGGGAACTGCCATGCTGTTTCAGAATAGAGGGGTACTGACATACTATTTCACAGAAGGAAAGAGACTGCCATGTTGTTTCAGACTGAAGAGAGGGAAAATATTGCTATGTTGTTTCAGAGTAGGGGAGAAGGGAGACTGCCATGCTGTATTGAAGTGGTGGAGAGACAGCCATGCTGTTTCAAGGAAAGAGATGCTATATTGTTAACCAGAGTCACAAGCAGGAACTGGAATACTGGCTGTTAAAACAGAAGAAAGACAGTAAAATATTTCTTTCTAGAGTAAGACGGCCATGAAATCCATTCACAGACAGGCGCTTCTAGCCAGAACTGGGCTTTATTTATGGTATGTGGAAGAGAAGAGTTGGGAGGGGGATGAAGTTCCAAGAATGTCATGGGCTTCCTTGTGAGTTCTGAGGATTTGTTATCTACTTTTTTATTTCCTTAGCTTTGGCAGCTTGTAATTTGGACTGGATTGGATGAACAGCATGGTTTTATGTCTGGTAACAACACCAACACAGCACTGTTATCACTCACCAAAGCCATTTACAGAAATGATGGCCAAGTAATATTTACTGGAGAGGTACCTGGACATACAAAGGAAAATTTTAACTTTCTCCTCTGCTGACAGAAGTAATTCATGCCCTCAGAAGACTGATTTGACATTTTTTCCTTTGTCCGTCTTGTTTCGCTGACAACATTAGTCATACATTTTATTTATTGCTAGTCAACCTAGACTAATGTCATTTTTGCCTCTCTAGCCTACTTTTCTCTTCTGCTCATGCAATTTTGATCAAAGGAGCATTTCTTCAACAAAATGAAAACCATGAAGCTGTGTGATTTTTTAGTTCATAAAGACATGATGATGCAAAATTTCTGACTTCCATGACTTCATTCTGCTTTCTCATTTTTATGCTGTTCTGTTATTTGTCTGGGTGCTCGTGACAAATCATCAGCAAGGTACAAGTATTTGCCCTTCTTGTAAACAATATTGAAATTGTACTTTTGCAATTTTAACATCATACATTGCAATCATGCTGGAGTGGTATGCATTGGCTTTTTCAAAATTGTCACTAGTGGTTGGTGATCAGTTTCTATTTGGATAGGTCTGCCGTAAATATAATCACTGAACTTTGAACATATGAACACTACTGACAAAAGTTCTTTCTCTATTTGTGCATAATGTATCTCTGTTTGAGGTAAAGTTCTTATTGCATAGGCTACTGGTATGGCTTCTTGAAGGCATGCTGCACCAAGGCCGTACTATAAAGCATCACAAGGCAGAGTTACAGGTATGTGAACATCATAATATCTTACTGTGGGTGGACAGGCAATTTTCCACTTCAGAATATCAAATGCTCTTTGGTGTTCCAACCAGGACCAGTGTACATTTTTGTGTGTCAATTCATGTATCGGGGCAGAATGCTCACTCAACTCTGGGATGAACTTTCCTAAATAGTTGACCATACCTAGAAAATGTTGTAAAGATGTGACATTCTCTGGAGCTGGCATTTCAGGAATTGCTGCTTACTTAGACGGATCTGGTTGAAAGCAAGCACTGGTAAATAAATGACCCACATAAGTAACTTCTTTCAGCTTGAATTTCTGAGGATTCAGTTTAAGATTTACTTCACGTCCATGGTCTAGAACTTTCCTGAGATTTCTATCAAGTTCTTCTTCATCATTGCCTCCAACAATGATGTCATCTACTATAATAGCACATGGATAACCAGAAAACATTTGTTTCATTGCACGTTGAAGGACTTCACTGGCAGAACTGATTCCAAATGGCATTCTCAAAAATCTGTATCTACCAAATGGTCTACTGAATGTAGTTAGCAATGAAGATTTGTGATCCAGCGAAATTTGCCAAAAGGATCTTTTTGCATCTAAGACTGAAAAAACAGTGGAATTTGGCATGAGACTGGCTACCTCTTCTACTTCTTCTTAAGTGCTTTCTTTTAGACTCTTGAATCAATACATATTCAAATATGATCTGAGCTTTTTTTATGAGCTATGACCATGGAGGATACCCATTCAGCTGGTTCTTCTACTGGAGTAAGGACACCTAAATGCACCATTTTGTCAAGTTCTGCTTTTATTTTACTCTGCATTGTTACTGGAATCTTCCTTGCTAGTCTGACAACTGGACTTACTGCATGGTTTAAATTCATGGAATATATGACTGGAAGTTTACAAAGCTCATCTTTGAAAATATCAGCATATTCACTAAAAATATTCAGTGTAAAACTATCATTGTTACTCATACTTATATGGTGGACCTCTTTATTAAATGAAATCAGTCCCATTCTTAGACTGTCTTTGAGGCCTAACAATGACTGTACATGTCTTTTGACTACATAAAACTGCAAATCATACCTGTTTCCAGCAGAATGCCATGAAAGAACTACTGCACCATCAGTTTGAATATCTTCCCTATCATAAGCAACTGGTTTTGCACACTTTGCTGAATCAAGTTTCTCACCAGCTTTTACTCTAGCAAACATTTGTGCTGACATGACATTGCACTTAGATCCAATGTCTATTCTTAATTTCATTTAACATTTGTTAACCAGGAAAGTGTGGCTTGAAACAAAGCCAATTTTCAGCGGATGCCCAGGGAGAAACACTCCAGACGCATGTCTTTGTAACGAGGGAGGAAACCAGAGCACCCAGAGGAAACCCACATGAATGCAGGGAGGACATGCAGACTCTGCACAGAAAGCACCCCAGCCAAGAATTGAACCAGAGAATCTCTTACTGTGAGGCGACAACGCTACCGCTGCACCACTGTGGCATCTACTTTAAGCTCTACATGTATCCCTGTTAATTTGTACAGTACACAATAGTTCACTCTTTGCTGACAACTGATAGTTTACTGTATTAACTGTTTCATTAATCACAGAGACACCATCAACATAGAAAGTCTGCTTACAGCTCTTGGAGTTTGCTGCTGTCTGTATCTGATTTGCTTGTTTCTTCAGATACTCTCTTTTAACATAAGTTTGCGACATTTTAGACTTGCAAAGCCTTTTGAAATGATTCCACTTTTTACATTTGGGACATTGCTGACCAAAAGCCAAACACTTTTCCCATTTAAGTTCATGACTACTTCCACAGTTGCGACAGTTAGGAATGATGTATGTTATGGCACTGCCCATTAGTTTATAATTCTTTTTCCTCACAACCTCAGGTTGCACACTATCAACATTTGCACTAGCAGACACTGCAAACATGCTTTTCTCATTGGTGAGCATATTTGTATGCTTTTCTGTCATCTCATATATTTGACAAATTTCTGTGGCTTTGCTCAACATTAATTCACTATCTCGAGGCAAAATCTTTCTCACTGCATCATTATTAACACCACATACAAGATGGTCTTTTATCAACTCATCTCTTAGATCGCCAAATCTGCATGTTTTTGTTTTATTTTTTAAGTCGGGTAATTTATGCTGCAACTGTTTCACCAGGCTTTTGATTTCTTATATAAAATTTGTGCCTTTACATCGTAATATTCATTTGAGGGTTACACATTTCTCTAAATGCATGTTTTAAATACTCAGGGTCTTCCCGCGTTTCAGCCTGTATCACAATATGGTGGTTCTCCCCCTCCCCTGCATACACAACAGGTGCATACACAAATGAACATTCTCATTCAATGGCTTCTGAGCCAGCTAATTTGAGAAGTATAAATCCTCTTGTGCATGCATCTTTATCAGAAAATGTAGCCTGTAGAAAATATCATATTCTTGCTCAAACACTCGCCAATTCTCAGAAGTATTATTATCAAACACCAGTGGTTCAGGTCTGCGAAATCCCACTGCCATAATAACAAATTGCTTTTAAACATAAGTGTAGGACTGGTACTTGTAATTATGCCCAAATGCACAACAACCTCTCTGAAAATGCTTTATTTTAACACTGCAAATATCTCAAACACTCCGGACACTTTGAAAAATAACATTGCAAATACCTCGAACACTTCAGACACTTTGAAAAATCTTAGTTACTGTGAAAAAGTTGTGCATTGTGAAAAAATTTGGACATTTTAGCCTTTTCAGCCTTTTCAAACATTTTAAACACTTTGAAGACTATTTCGAGCATTTTTATCATTATATCGCTATTTCAGACATTTTGTTTATCTCAGTAATTATTTTGAATGTTTTGAATGCTATGCCACATGGCTGGTGACTGAAAATCATTTAAAACCAGTTTAAGTACCTTTGAATAACTGCTGCCTGTCTGTATGTTCCATCCTGTATATTACTCCACTTCTAACTGCATGCCTCATGGTTTGAGAGCTGCTTCAACTTCAGATCCAATTCTGACACCATGTGGCATGTCTCGTGTATTCAAATGAGACACTGAGGCATGGTATGGGTTCAAGTCATTTACTGTGCTTAAACACACCAGGAGCTGTAACTGAAACATATTCATCAAACTTCATATGTTTACTGACTCAATCATTACTTGTAACGCACTCACAAGTGCATCTCCATTCAAGCTCTGAAGGACTATACAAAATGGCACTGATCTCGTATGTGATCAGTAACTTATATGTATATGCTCTCTTACTACAGTGGCTGACTAGGTACAATATACACACTGATCTACAACACTGTTAGTTTATTCCTGCATCATAAGGTCAGGTGCATTACTGCATAATTTTCAGTCAAACTGCTGACCAACATTTCTTCAGTGTATCTGCTTTATCTGCATTATATCTGAATTCCTTAACTTACTGTTTTTTTCTTGTACCTTTGCACATTTGCTACAATTTGCTTCAGCATTCTACTCACTCAGATCTTCTGCCATTTTCCATCTAAGTCAAATTATTTCCAAACATGAAAACCCATACAGGTGACAATGATTTTCTACCTTGGCTCCAACATGAATTCCCTTCTGTTTTTATAATCTGATCTGGAGAAAACCCTTCACCTTTTCCCATTGTTATTAAAACTTGTATTACAAGTTGTAATACAAAATACAAGCATGCCCTATAACTGCACCAGTATATTTTTATTTTACACTCGCTAAACAGCAAAAGCGCTGCTTAGCGAGTGTAAAATAATGCCTTACTCACTCTCACTTTCACTGACATGAACGCATACACTCAAACACAATTTTTTTTTAATTGTCTTCTTTTTTTTCACATTTTACACTCGCTAAACAGCAAAAGCGCTACTTACCAAGCGTAAAATAATGGTGGCCATTCCATTGTCTCAGTCTGAGCTCCATGTCAGGTTGATATACTGCCGTGAACCGACAGTTTTTCAGTGGGCATTGATTGTACGTGAATACCCTGCTGGAGAACATTCATTCTCCAATCAGGGTGCTGATGTACAGTTCACCCATTTTCTAGTGAAAAGTAGTTAGCATGCTGTATTCTTTACTGTTTGATGTTGATGTCACTTATACAGAGTAATTTGACATGTACTCATATTAATACAAAGCTGAAAGTGGGTTTTCAAATGCAGAAAATAGTGTGCATTTCTTAATGGTCACAATACTGTTAATCCAACATACCGCTACTATTTAACCTTTTCCGCACCTTACTAAAGCAAAATGCTGGCATTGTGCACCACAAAATAATGTATTTTTTATTCATTTGTAATAAAAAAGAAAGGCATTTTTCTACATTTTAAATGTATCATTCTAAAGTCCAATGCAGTGCTTCAGTTCTGCTACTTATTTTGTTTGAATGTATAGAAAGGAGAGGAGACCGGATCAGCTGAGAGTTAGGTAACAGGATTTATCTGATGTTGTGTGCATCTTTTGTGTGCCTTATTGTGGTTAATCTTTGAAAGTTGAAGGACAATGCTGCTAGCCTTAGACATGGTATTGCATCATTTTGCTGCCCTGAATTACGAACATTTTTTGTCACAAAAGCCACCATAGATCCAAATAATCAATTTCCTGTTTATTTAATGGGAACAATGGCTTTAGAAGACAAAGGAATACTTTTACATTATTTTTTTAGATGAGTAAGACGTTTTAGTTTTTCTTTTCTCTCAGTAGATTGATAACTTGTTAATCTTTCCTGGTATGACAGTTGAGATACAATGACATAATGGATGAAGAGAATCTTTTCAAAATGACTTGTCATTGCTTGCCTGTGCTAATGATAGGATCAAGGCTTCTGATACACCGTCCTTGATCATATTTATGCCTTGAGGGTTAGAACCAAAAGGCCAAAATGACTTTTCAGGTCATAAGCTAAGTATGAAGAAAGTCATTTGAACTATCAAATTCTTATTTTGTTTTTTCCTATATCGCTTAAATCAAAAGTTGTTTATTTTATTTCAGATACACTTTTCAGTACACTGCCATATCAATCTTCTCCTAATGTATAAAAACTGTCTCTGATAGCTGTGTTAGTTTCCAAAAGTGGACTTTCCACTCTGACTTTACTCCTTCTTTGTTACAAGTTTTAGGTTTGCCTTTGACACTGCAGCTGTTGGAATAATATAATTTATAATGAATGAGGTTATATGTGTCACATACTGAGATGGGTAATAGTTTGCCTTCTTATATTCCTGAACTACCAAGGGAGGCTGCCACTTGGAAAATGGATTGCTGCAATATTATGAGATGCTGCATTTTCTAATTTTCAACAAAAAAATGCCTTTCGACTTAGGTTACCAATAAAAATTGCCAACCAATTTATAATAATCAAAGTCTGTTACAGGGACAATTCATGAAATGTATAAATCTGCTTTTATTTAACACAGAACAGGAGAGAGATGTTAGATATTAGTGCCATATTTACTAAAACACCACCAAATCTAACTACAAATGTCATGCCCTATCAATCAAATAAATACATATCTCTCAATGGCTTGTTAAAATATGTAGTCATCCTTTTCAATTCACTGGCCACTTGATTTGACTATATGTAATACCAGATGATGAAATGTCTGTTGTGTATATAATTTAAACAGATCAGTCTTTGTGTCACCAAATATTTATTCATGAGTTTCAATTTGCAGCTCACAGATCAACATTTATAAAGAAACTTTTTTCTATCATCAGAGGTTGTAGATTGAGGACCAAAATTCACTCAGGCTTAGCAGCAGCCTGTCTGCATGTAACAGCTAGGTGTTGGTGTTAAGTAAGCAATAAGACATGAGGGGTCTGCATGGTACAGATATTACCAGACACCCAGGGGTGATTTGACTTGGGCTTTACAATTCCTGCATGTGTCTGGTATTATCTGTACTGTGCATATCTTAAAAGCCTTATTGCACTTAAAAATGGGGATCTGCATTTTTTTGAATTTTACATTTAGTTGTTTATGTATGATAATTATATGTTTTGTAGTGTATTTTAATGTAAAATAGTTCCTCTGCCCATTTTAACTACTAAATTGCTATGCATGGTTACAACTTTTTAAATGTATAGAATTTTGATAGGGAATTTCAGAGTAGTCATTTAAGGGACCCATCAGTCAAATCATTGTGTATTATTTCAGAACTCATGTTATGAAGAGGCACTAACACTACATAGCACCTTATCTGAGTTCAGGCAGGTGAGGAAGTTCAGATAAGAAGGCTCATGTATCAAAAGCACAGTGCTCTGCAAACGTGTATTGTTTTCCAAGTAATGCAGACTCAAGAATATTCAGAAAAATAATCTTTCTAGTAGTAACTCTAAGAGGTGAAAGACCCATGTATGATGCAATAATGCTCCGCACATCATTTTTCTAAGGTGACTTGGCTGAAAATATGTTTGTTGCATTCTAAGAATATTCACAAGGGTAATAGTTTTGGTGGCAACTTACGTGTATTGAAAAACACATAAATGCAAGCAATATTGCCCCCCATCATATTCTTAAGTTGTTTTAACTGACGGTATAACTGTTGTCTTTATTTAATTGGATTTGTATGATTTTTTTACTTGTGTTTTATGTTTATTTTTTTAACATGGAGTCTAGCCAAAACTTTTCCTTTTCCATAATACCATTTTGGGCAAAGTATGTCTACTGAACATTGAAGCCTAGTAAATTCTAATTTGGAACACATTAAATTGACTCTGCTCAGCTGCAGAAACCATTAACGGTTCTCCTGCAACTTGAACACATTCATAGATGGGTACATATGTGGACAGGGTTTCTAAACAATGATGGTCCTCAAAGAATTCCAGTATTGTGTCTGTCATCTCTTCAGACCTACTGCCAATTGCAGGGCAACATCAGTATTTGTCATGGATATCCTCACCTTATGATAGATTCATTAGGACACCAATTGTGCATTCCAAAATGTCCATGTTATCCCATTACCACTTTATATTTAGGTATAAACACCTTCTATGTCCACTTCTGAGCAGAGCTGTCATATTAAACCCACAATCTTTCTAGTGAGGGACTTCACCTATCCATAAAATAAACTGGCTGACCTACACTGCTGATGGTTGGCATGCCCAACACTTCCTTGACATCATAAATGATAATTCCCTTACACAAATAGTGAACCATCCCATAAGCAACAGCAGTACCCTTGATCCTATCCTCACAAATATGGCTGCTTCTTGCACACCTTTATATGTATCATCTTCCCTTGTTAAATCAGACTATAAATCAGTGAACTTTTCCTTTAAAACTGGAGGTATTTCTCCTGCAAATACCTCTGTGTTTTGGCACTTCTCATAAGCAAACTTTCTTCAGTTACTTGATGACCTAAATCAATTTGGCTGTAATCCTACCCTGATGGATCCCATTGCAAAAGCTGCTACCTAAGCCTCTGACTTCTATTTTCAAATAAATAATTGTATTGGTAAAGCAGTCCATATCCACAATAATATAATTTAAAAACAAACCCCAAGTTTAAGATCACTCTTAAGCAAACTATTAAAGAGCTTAAAGGAAGCTCAAAGCTGAAGATTAACTTAAAATAGTGACTAAAGCCAAAATATGTACAAATCATTCTTTAGTTGTATTAGGAAGTTAAGAACTAACACCCAATAATATTCAGAGCTAGTCCACAATAATACTTCCTACTCTGACCCAAGGGAAACAGCTAATATCCTAGATGACAAAGTTAGGGCACATTTTACTCCACTGACAGCTATAGCTATTCCACAGATTCTACAGTCCAAACCACTTCCTTGTATTACTATGGAAGATGCCCTCTCAGCCTTCTTAAAAGCTAAGAAGACCTCATACACAGGTCCTGATAACATACCAGGTGTTGTTATTATCAACACAAAATATGGCTTATCTGAATCGGCTCCCTGTTGAAACGTCAGCACTCAAAATGCCGAGTGCCAACATGTGGGAAAAAAAAGAACCAAACTGCAGAAGAGTGAATCTTTAACATTGCTTTTCTCCTTTAAACTTTTTTTTTGCAGGGTAAGCCTGTTGTACCCCCAGACTTATATATACAAATTCCAAGATCACCATATCTAGGAGAAAAGGGAATATTCCAAGAAACTCAATCTTGTACTTAGTATATATATATAAGTCTGTAAGCCACTGTGGTACAGCGGTAGCATTGTTGCCTCACAGCAAGAGGTTCTCCTGTTTGATTCTTGGCTGGAGTGCCTTCTGTGTGGAGTCTGCATGTCCTCCCCGCAGTCTAGTGGCCGCCGAAAGACATGCGTGAATGGGCGTGCCTTTGCTGAAGGTTGGGCTTTGGGCTGGCAACTCGGCACCATAAAAATCTACTGCCAATCATTAGTGGACCAGAGTTCCACTGTGGCGACCCCTAGCTGGGAAAAGCTGAAAAAAGACCAACAAACATAGTATATATAAGTCTGTTTTTTAGCAATTCACTCTTCGTGTTTATGCACTCGCACTAGCAGGTCCCATCATTTCAAATGGTTACTATTTGAATCCCTTCTTAACTTATTTAATCGAAGATTCTCCACTGGTTGCATTCCTGAAGCCTGGGAAACAGCCATTATAATGTTGTTAGAAACAATCCTGGTAACAATAGACCAATTTCTATCACTAGTCTCACTCATAACGCAATGAAATGTATCATTTCAGAATTTGTTAATCTGGACATTGAAATATCTTAACCCTGGATCATCATGAATTCAGCCTTGTCAAAGAAAGATCCTGTCCATGCAACTCCATTACTTTCTTTGAAAAAGTCATATAAGCAGGGAATAGCAGTTACACATTGCAAAAAGCATATTTGGATATAGCCAAGTCTAATGACACTATTCCCTATGCAGGCATTATCCACAGACTTGTAAATCTGAATATAAATCCGATGTTATGGGGTGGTTAGCTAACTGTTTGTCTGACAGAAACCATGTGATCAAAATTGTATGTGCCAGTTATGAAAGAAAAAAAGATACCCGTGTTGTAACACAGAATCAGTAGTGGTCTCTCTCCTAGTTGGCATCTGTTTCTTAGACCACAAGACCAACATTCCTGGCTTGTGGTTATCTAAGCTTGCAGATGACTATAAATTTGGTAAAGGTGGGAAAGCCTTGAATTTTTGATGAAGAGCCAAGCCAGAGCTGAGCCAAGGGTTTGGCCTGGCTCTTAGAGCCCAATAAGAGCCGAGCCAAAGCAGAAAACTGGAATAGTAGCTCAGTTAAAGATAACTATGTCTGGAAGTTCAGAGCAAATTATTTAATGAAAAAATATAGTTAAAGCCAAACAGACATTGGCATTGCCACCATTCACTGAAATGAATGAATGCTGACAGTATGCTGATCACACTTCTTAACAGCTTACACCCAGCCACCCCCTCACCATGCCCAAGCTAAAGGTCTGCTGACAACGAAAAATAGGAAAAAGTTATAATAAGCACAGCATAGAAGTACAGCACTTTGCATGCAAGAACAGGAATGTTGCCCAGGCTTGTAGAAAGAAATGATTTTTTTCACTTTGTGGTTTAATGATGATTAACAAAACAAAAGGCTTGTGAAATGTTGGATTTTGTTAGTTTTTTTGCAAGTAGCAGTCCACGATAATAGTAAAAAACAATCCGTATTCTTAATAACCTAAATATTTGAGTATAAAAAAATACACTGTCCCAGTGGACTTGTACCCTCTCTGACAAGGTGCACCACCTCTGACTGTGAATTTGCTACAAAGCATTATAATACTAGCAAACTTTGCTCTTTGATAGATACTGCCCTCCAACAAACCACATTAACTGCAACTGCCCTTTGCTGTCATGTATTTATGCCCCCAAAATGTAGCCCCTTTCTGTACAATAATTTCTCATTGAGAAAAGAATGAAAAATGTAAGAAATACAGTGACATTTTGCTGTTTCAGCTTGTAATTGTTAAACACATACACTGCCCCCAAAAAGTCATAACACTTTTTTGCTATCAGTGATTATATGATGACCTTGTACTTTCATGTCCAAAGAGCCTCCACACCCCTTCCCAATATATCTGATGCTTGATGGTGAGGAAAGTGAAAGAAAAAAGACGCAACTACAACAATAATGCAGTCATTTCAACACATTGCTCTTGGACACATATACTCAACCCCAAACATACACTAAGCACGTCTCGGAGATTCGCAGCACTGAGCTAAAATTGGGGACAATTGAGAAACTGGGGCTTACCTCAGTAAAAACAAAGAAACACAACAGAATTTTGTCCATGCTGTCTTTAGCATTGGTAGTGCTTTCTAAGCTATTTTGAATTCTTTCTCCCACTTAAACAGGCTCCTCTCCCTCTGTGGAAGCATGGAAGTACTCTGTAGTAAAGGAAATAATGCACCTTCATCCTAAAAATTAGCTGCAAATCTTTTTTTAAATGTCTTGTAATAGTTCTCTCCTATGAAAAAATGTTTAAATCTTCTCTCTTTTCACCATTGTGGCATGTGACTTCACCCTCTCTGGTATTCCAGTCAACCACAAAGACTGGACCTCATAGAAAGCATTCTCAGCCTTACATCTGATATGAATGAACAGTTCAACCATCAGCAGTTTAAAAAAATAATTGAAACCTTTCTTGGCTCTTTATCCAGCTGAGCTTATTGTCAGACTCAAGTCAGCTCTATCTTGCCCACTTCTAAAATTGGGTGTTATTATTTGAAATTTCACTGACATACAATTGCTCCAGCATAAGTTAGACCATGTTAATAATTGGTGCAAGGATACTGGTCTCAAATTAAATGTGAAAAAAGTAGTATAATTCATTTTAGTAAACAAAATATTTTCCCAAACTGTGTAGGCTAACACATCCTTACAATCAGACATTAAACATTCTAGGCAATCTTGTCGATAATTCCTTATGTTTTTACTTTCTGACCATTATGTCTACACAGTACTTTGGAAAGCCTTCTATCTGGCTCAAATAATTTTCAGAGGCATTTCCCATATTTATTTTATTTTATTTATTTAACATTTGTTTACCGGGAAAGTCCAGCTGGGACAGAGCCCATTTTCAGCAGAGGCCCAGGGAAAAATGCTCCAGATGTATGCCTTTGGAATGTGGTAGGAAACTGGAGCACCCGGAGGAAACCTCACACAAATGCAGGGAGAACATACAGACTCTGCACAGAAGGCACTCCAGCCAAGAATCGAGCCAGAGAACCTCTTGTTGTGAGGTTAACCACTGCACCACTGAAAGAAGTATTAATTCCCTTTTATTTTTATCACATCAGAAATATTCTTGAGTATAATACCTTTTTTGGCTTGTATTTGTTGAAATATGTCACTCAGTTTGACGGACATTAGAGATTCCTGACTAAAAGGATAAATGCTCTTTAATATCAGGACCAACTGGAAGACCAGCCTCTCTGTACTTAGTTTCTTATATGCTCTTCAGCTGGGATCTGTCTAGACGTTTGAGCTATGAAACTGATCCTTTTTGTCCTCCTGTTCCTTCACAGAACAAATGGTTCCTCAAATGCCTAGTTAAAGGAAATAAATGTTCATCAACAGATAAATAAGGCACAATGAGATAGAGTCATGCCCCACTTTATGAAATAAACCTTCACTATGTGTGCATATGTGAGTAATTTGATAGCACGTTTTGAGTGGCTGTTATGTTGCTATTGAGATTACTGTATTTTCATCATGTTATTCACTTCCAGTTCATTCCTACATTTCCTGTTTATGTGATTTGTACTTTAACTTTCATGAGAAGGATTTTTCCACCTCTTTAGATGTATTTTACTGGTCCTGATTAGGCAATAAACTTAGATTTGAATTTTTAGTTCTTTAATTACTGCAAAGAGTATTTAATTTGTGTCACAATCCTGATTTCTGTTTTGTTCTATTTTTTGTTGTGTTATTTTTATGCAAACTCAGTAATATATCTGAGTTATTGTGTATGTGCTTCTGGTGCTTGCTGTTGTTTATATTGATTTATTGGTGTGTTTTTTTGGTTTTAGTATATTTTGGTGTCTCCCTGCAGAATGACTTTTCAAGATGGTGGTAGTTTGTGGGATTTCTGAAGTCTCTGAGTGAGTAGGGATCTCTAACTGAATGTAGGTCAGGATGGCCTGCACTAGTTTTTCTGCCTTGCAAAGAGCAGATTTGATGCAAAGACAGATAGCAATCTGATTGGTCAGTTTTATCTGCCCATTTTACAACTACATTTATAAAATGAGTAAAAGGAATTAGCCAGTCAAATTGTTTGCTGCCTCTGGATCAAATCTGTTCTACTGCACTGGAGAAAATCAGTGCATGTCACCTAGATCTCACAATTCAGTCACAAATTACTTCTTCCTCACAGACTTCAAAATCTAATGAATTGCCACCATCTTGAAAAGCCATTTAGTGGGGGAAAACTATCAAAAATGGAAACACTCCAAAGGCAAAAAAGTAAACAAACCAGTAAATCAATTAAAAAAATAAAATTACACCTCTCAAATCAAATACATTATTAAATAAGCATAAAAAGCAATATTAAAAACAGAGTGAACAAAGACAACTCATGATTAAGACACAAATTAAACTTATTTTACAATAATAACTCAAATGTTAGTATATTACCTAACCAAAAACAGGACATGGCTAACAAAGAGTTAAAATAATGTGTGTGTGTGTGTGTGTGTGTGTGTGTGTGTGTGTGTGTGTGTGTGTGTGTGTGTGTGTGTGTGTGTGTGTGTCTTTTAGTTACCTGTGGTACTAATATTTAAATCTCTTCCTCTGGACTCATTCACTTGCTAGTATTGAGTCCTGCCGTCTGATGAGCAGCTGCTTATATCTCAGAGTAAATTTAAAAATACTGCTTAGTTTCACATACATATGTGTGATTTCTTGCACCATTTATGATACTATTGATAAATATTCTGTTACTGTGACTACCTCAATCAACCCAAATCATGATATACTTAAAATTCACAAATTTTCTAATGATTTTATCCTAATTTTAAAATGTTTAGTATCTCAGAAAGTTAGCAGTACATAAAAAACTCTTGCCGAGTTGTTAAATAGCTATAGCACGCCTGGAAATAGAGCTGTGCAAAAGCATACAACGGTTTGTCAGAAGGGTCCGTTAAATGACTGCTCTAAAACTGTCATATCAAAACTCCATAGAGTTATAACCCTCACCATAATTAGATAATTAAATGGGAGGAGGAAGTATTTTACACTAAAACAGACTACAAACTATATTATCACACACAAACTACTACAAGTAAATTTCAAACTGCAAAAAAATACAGATGCCCATTTAATATGTGCAACAATCTACTTGGATTATGCATGGTGCAGATATTATCCAGGAATTGTAAGGTACTTGTCCTTTGGGCTGACTCCTGACACCATCCCTGGGCATGGGGTAATATCTGCACTATACACATATCCTTGAACCTCAACGTACACATAAATCATTCAGCTGTGAATCACATACTCTCTTGACTGTTGAACATTAATTTCATTGTCTAATCCCTTGGTTAAGTGTTCATTATTTATTTGTCATTTGTTAAGTGACTAAGTGGACTCATCCATACGGGACCCATTTCAGATGTGACCAAGACTGAGGAGTGGGGGGTGGAGAGAAATGATGATCAATCAATGTATACAGCAGATATAGCAAAAGCCTAGCACATATGAATAATAAAAACTACACAAAATAGTTATCCATTACCATAATGTACATACATTAGAGGATCTACACAACCAAAGCATGTGATAGCATCGCCAAACACTCATAATAATGCATTCAAACAATTAAGTGAAACTAAATTGGAAGTTGATCATTACTTGAAGAGATGGATGCCTCCAAGTTTATTTATTTATATTTGTTAACTGAAGTAGCTTATTGATCCATGTGTATCCTTTTCAGACTTAATCCAAAAAAACTGCCGGGTTATGTGCCTTGTTTAAAGTCATGCAGTAGACAAATGGAGGCTGAAGAATCAAACCCAGGACAACAGGATGCATCTTGTTAACAGCTCGCCACCTTAATTACATGTGCAGTCAGACAATTATACTCCTGCAAGCACTAGCTAGGAAATGAACCTAAGTCAACTACTTAAAAGGTAGCTAAGCTCCCCACTATACCACCATTGTAATCTGAAAATGAATGGGTGGATGACATGTTTAGTCTGTGGGAGATGGAAGCTACAGGTGTAGCAACACCTTCTCCCTCTGTAATGTTAAGCAAGCAGGCATGATTGAGAGTTTGATAGCAGAAATTATTTTAAAAGTCGTATAGTATTAGCCAATGGTTAGTGTCACTGTAAGCTACATGCATGAAGGCATTAAACTGAGTGACTGTTGGAGGTGTGGTCTGCAACTTAAAATCTTAAAGATGGAGAGAAGTTAGTTTAGAGATTTTTGGAAAAGGATTAAAAGAATGTGGTAAAGTGGTGTAAATTGAACAAAATCTCGTGAAAACACATTGTAGACTGCAGTAAATTTCAAAAACTTTCAAAGAAAAGCTGTATTTAATGAGTTATAACAAACCCTTGGTTGAGTTCTGTGCAATTGTCACTTTATTAAGCCTTTGGCCTTCCATGTCTGTGCTAGGTATGGAAAAAATGCTATCTACACTCTGTAACTTGTTTAGAATATGATGCTATTTTTATGTGTATAATCGTATGTGATCTTTCTATATAATGTAATGGATCATTAGGCTAACTTATTAGTTGACAGGGTCTAAATGAAAAAGCTTCAAGCTGACATTTCTAACTCACCAGCTGTGTACTTCACAATCACTGTTTGCCACAGAAAATCACCATCAGTGCATGTGCCATTTGTACATCAACAGTGCTAGCTAGCACTTCTTCCTTTGTGATTGTGGTTCTAGTATATGAAAGTTCAGGTAGAGTATAGAACTTGCCCTCCCATGGTAGGAGGTGTAGGGTCTTGCCCCTTCCAAAAATATATATTTTTTAAAAACGTTTTGTTGAGTACAAAGTTTGACTGATTGTTTATTGCAGTTAAACCTTTGCTGTCTTTTAACTTGACTGCTTATAGGAAAACTATCTTTAGTCTGCCTAAAAAGCTTTAATAATGCCTGTACTTATACAACCTTGGGCAGATTTGTGTATATAATGTGATGTATCTTGTTTTCTACCTCAGGTGAAAGAGGTATTTAGACTCTACTACCTACACAGTTAACAAATAATTTAAAAGTCAACTAACTATGCAGTATGGAAACTGGACAATTAAATCAGAACAAGGCAATTTCATGTAAAATGAGATTTTTTTCTGCAGTTTAAGATCATGTTTGTTGGGCGTGCTAATTTCAGGGAGGTACTGTCATATGATTAGTGGTAATCCTTGGCAGTTACAGATGGTTCTGTTAGTAAGGAATCTATGTAGTTTTGTTTTGAACTGAATCATGATAGATTGTCTAGATTTTTCACATAACTGCCTAAGATTTCAGTATGATTTATTGATACTGAGGAGAAAGAATCAGCCATATGAAAAGACGTGATTACCTCTGAAGATTCAGTTAATCCTTCTTCTAATAGTCAGAATGCTCCTGCTGCACAATGTCCTGAGGATAAGACTTACAGACATGACCTGCCGCTGTATAACACAGGTAAAGGCTATATAGTTATGTGAGTGGTGCCCTACGGAAGGATAATTGTGGTGCCAGCCTGTGTGCCTGCATAAACCTTACAGAAGTGTTCAAAGAGCACTGTGCTGGTTTCCACATTAATAACCAATTACGCTAATGCAAAGAGAATATTGGAGAGACACAGCAACACTAAAGAGCATAGCAATGTAGTCAGAAGGTCAAACACATTTTTGTAAGTATAAAAATACATTGTACTCCGCATAGCCAGCCTTAGGCATAGGCCAACTAGGCAGCTGCCTAGGGCACCGCTGTAGCAGGAGCGCTTTTCCAGTATTTATTTGGTGTAGGTAGACCAGGATGGGGGCACCTGGGTGGTGTGGGGGGGCGCCGTGGAGCCCTTTTGCGTAGGGCACCAGCTGACCCAAGGCCGCTGCTGGCACTCCATGTAGATCAAAGTGTGTTTGTACCTTTAAGAGCCATTCCAATCTATGGGCCTGTGCATATACGTACTGAGCACATGCAAGCAAGTGTGCCATTTTGAGTGAACAGCCGGAATGTAACCATGTACATGTGTAGCAGTCAGTCAGTTAGTTCTTTTAAGTTTTATGTTCCTGTCATCCATCCTGATATGTTTGTGTGTAATAAACTACTTAAATGAGCACCCAAGCCTCATCAACTTATTTGAATACACAAGACAAGTGTCATGGTGTCAGAATGGGATTTGAAGTAAAACTTCATCAAGACCATGAGGTGCAGCAACAACTGGAGGAATATACAGAAGTGAATCATCCGAAGCTCAAACGACTCACAAACAGGTCAGAAAAATAAATCCAGGTACCAAAACTTGTTCAAATGATTTTTTACTCAACAAATATAAAATGAAGCATTCAAACTGTTCAAAATAACTTTCTAATTAAACTAAATGTTTCAAACTATGATATATTGATAAAAGGACTTGAAATGCTTATGAAAATGTTTGATATAACTTCCAAATCACATAAAATGTATAAAAAAGGGAAAATTGACTATATTTTGCTCTATGCATTTTTTTGTATTAACTAAAGCTACTCAAAATATTTGAGGTGTGCAAAGGGTTTGCAAGTGTATGCAGTATTACAGTAAAGTTATTTCGCAAAATATAGTCATTTATGCACAAGACGAGTGACACTCCACTCAACAGCTAAATGAAAAAACAAACTGCAGAATCGATCACTACCTGTTTTGGCATGAATTGTGAGGGCCATCATCTTGTTCAGAATTCAATACCTTATCCAATAGGTTGAGCAGAAATCTATTATACTTTCTTCATCAAAAACAAAAGCTATGTTATTTGGCACCAAACAGAAATTCAACAGATCATCAAATTCCAACTCAATTTTGATCACAGTAACATTCCACTAGAGTATGTTCCTTCTTTCAATTTTATTTATTTCATTTTATTTATTTTACATTTGTTGACTGGGATAGTCCAACTGGATACATGTCCACTTTCAGTGGAGGCCCAGGGAGAAAAGTTCCAAGGTACAAACAGAAAGACACTACATAAAACATAAAACATGTTATCACTGTCTACAGGCTATAGTAGAAAGCAAGTTTTACAATTTCACGAAAATCAGGTTTGATAGGTAAAAACCTAGAAATTGCAATTCAGTAGATTAGCAATGAAGATATACCTTACAATAATAATGAGAGCGCTAGTCAGGCTTGGAACAAAGACATAGCCAGTGTGACTTAAAATACTGTTTTAGACTTTTCTTGAATTGACTTAGGGTGGATTCTAGAGTAATATCTGCAGGAAGGGTATTCCAAATTTTCCCAACAGAGTTGGCAAACAGAGAGACACTGTCTGAATTGTTGGTTTTGACAGTTTGGACTAGGAGTCTATTAGAAAATCGAAGTGTTCTGAGGTTGCTATAGGGGTAGATAATGTTTTTGAGTGCAGGTGTATTTTCAGGTTGGTTAAGTACTTTATATGCCACTATAAGCTGGTTGTAGTGAATTAGGCAAGGCAGTTCTAACCACCCAAGAGATTTTAGGTTATTATAGTGGTGTGTCCCATAGGGCATGCCAGTTGCAAATCTGGCAATGTGATTATAGCAACTAGATAGTTTATTGAGTTCCATTTTATATAGGTTGGTGAGTAGAGGGGAAGCATACAGCAGAGTCGAGAGTAAGTGATGACGGGTAATGGCAGTTCTGGACGGTGGGGTTAGGAAAGGTTTGATTTTGTAAAGTGACCCAAGTTTTTTATTGATGTTTTTAATAGTTTTATTGACATGCATGTCGAATTTAAGGGTATTGTCAATGTTGACACCTAGGAGTTTTGTATAGGAGTCTGGGGAGATTGTGGTGCCATTATTAGAGTGTATGGAGAAGGATAAGGCATTGGACCTACTAGTGGGGGAGAAAAGTAGTAGCTTTGTTTTATTAGGGTTTAGCTCAGATGATGGTCAAATAGCCAGTTTTCAACTGTGTTAAAAGTATTCTGGGATAATGTCCATTGATCTGACTGAGAGGAAGCCGAGCATATCAGAGTGGAGTCATCCACCTATTGAATGCATGTTGTACCAGGGATGACAGTGTAGAGGCCGTTAATAAAAATGGAGACCAGAAGAGGTCCAAGTATATAGCCCTGGGGGACTCCCAGGGTATTAGGTAGGAGGATAGATAGTTTGTTCTGCCATAGGATGGCCTGTTGCCTACCATACAGATAAGACTGGAACCACTGGAGAGCTAGATTATCTAAGTAATTTGTTTTCAGGGTATGGAGTAGTATCTGGTGATCTACCATGTCGAACCTCTTGGAGAGATCCAAGAAGAGGGCTGAGGATAATTTATTATTGTTGTGGTTATGGTTTATGGTGTTAGAGAAGGCAAGGAGGGCTGAGGTGGTGTTGTGATGAGGCCTGAAACCATGGTGAGAGTTAGCTAGTAGATTGTTCTGGATAAGATGGTGTAGTAACTGTCTATGGATGCATTTTTCCATAATTTTGGCCAGTGGTGACAATATAGCTATGGGCCTGAAATTAGATAGCTCAATGGAGCTACCACCTTTATGGAATGGTATTACATAGGATATTTTCCAGATAGAGGGGATGGTGGCTTCTGCTATGGTTTGGTTAATTAGAATGGAGATGGGGTAAGCTATGGCATTTGCAGCTTTTTGCAGATACTCCACATGGAGAGAATCAGCTGATAGGGTGGTAGGTTTTAATTTTTTGAGTAGGGCTTGAATAAATAAGGTGGCATTAGGTTGAAATCTAAAGGAGAGGTGGGTACTAGGAATAGAGAACTTTGATCTGGGGCAACTAGGAGGAAGCTGACTAGCTAGGGATTGGATAGTCTCAGTGAAGAAGCGGTTGAAGTTGTTTGCAACATCCTCAGGAGGTTTATCAATAGCAGCTGTGGGGGTTGGAGTGGTGGTTTGACCTGGGTGCATTAATTTATTTATACCTGCCCAGAACTTTTGAGGGTTGCTTTGATTTTTCTGTTGTAGATGGCAGTAGTAGTTTTTTTTGTCTAATAAAATGGATTTTTAGTGTCATTTCTTGACTGCCGATATCTAATTTGGTCTGGGGGGGGGGGGTAGTTGTACGCCATAGGGCCCAGGCTTTGGTTAGTCTCCTCCCTCGCCCCTTCAGGATACATCTGAATAACACACATAACAACATTAACTCCATTCTATTTTGGGCATAAACAAATATTCCCTTTTCACTCCTACACCTCCAAGTCAGTAACTGAGAAAGGAATCTTCCTCCCTAAGTGTGAATTCAGTATTTCTGTTGTCTCTGAAAAAAAACAAAACTCCAGTGTGTACAAACCATCTCATACAATATCTGTATATTAATCACACACTTCCCCAGAAAATAATACCACTGCATTAGTCTAGAAAAATGAAAATGGCTTTCAGTTAAGAAAGAGCTGACCTGCTACTTGGTTTTCACTTCATCAAACACCTACATGAACAATGTCTACCTCCTGTAATTTCAAAAGTAATAAAACAAGCCCCCACATGCAATCTCAGAAACCTTAATCATTCAGACTATTTTATGCAAATACCTCAGTTCAAGCTGCATATTTCTGATCATGCTTTCCCATTTCTTGGCCTCAAACTGTGTGAATCCCTTTAATTTGAACTTAAAGGCATCACTCCTTATCCCAGATTATGTGTACTTCTAAAATGTCACATAGCCCTCAACTCTCTCACCTCTGCTTTTATCTGCCTTCATTATGGCAAACATCCATTACAGGTTGTTTTAATTTAATTCACCTATTTTTTTGCATTTTTTATAACCTAGATGCATATTTCTTTGTATATATTATAAATTATGCTAATTTGTGATATTTATACTTTAAATCATCTTACCTGTACTTTTTGAAGTTATTTTATCAGCCATTGTATATTGACCCAGTGCTGAGAGTGAAATTGGTCAGAGCTCATCAGTGTTCTAGCTTGTTAAATGAGTTCAAATCAATAAATAAATAAATGAAGAAATAATTTACCATTATTGAAAAAAATGGCTGACGGTAGGACCTTAATAGCCTTGCTGCAGTGTACTGCTGAAATGGATACTTTATTTGCAGAGCATCTGTAGCAGGTACCCAAAAATGTTCTTTGTTTCCACAATGATATAGAATATGTTGATTCATTTTACTGCCCAGCAGATTCAGTAAAGTATTATGAACAATGAATTATAAGCTTCACATTTTTGTAAAACAAATCCCTCTATTTCATTTCTGCTCACCCATCCTTTTTTCCTTTCTCATAACTCAACCTACTGACTCCCCTTATTTCATTTCCACTTCCTCCCCCCTTTTTTCCTTTCTCATAACTCAACCTATTCACCTCTCACTGTTCCACTCTCCTCTAATTCTTCCTACCTCTCACCTTGAAACTATGAGCGCATATATGCCTGCACTCTAAATTATACTTACGTACTCCAAAATACTTGTGTTTAAATTTCATTCAGTGCTTTGTTACAACACTTTGCTCAAATGTTATTATTCTGTCTTATATGTTACTGTGTTTTAGTAGTTTTTGAAAATTGTATTGCACTTGTTAACTTTGTTGATATTAGCTTTGTAATATTTGTATAGGGAGCTTTTCTCCCTGGGCCTCCATTGAAAACAAGTTCATTTTCGGGCCCAATGGACTTTCCTGGTTAGCAATCTGCAAATAAATAAATAAACAGAGTGAAGGGCACACTGTACTTCATTTTCATTGCAGATAGCACTATGGACATCTCTAAGCAGATTACAATGACTCTAAGATACTTACACTATAGTAATGGAAAGGCTGAAATATGAGAAGACTAGGAAAACTCTATTAAGTATATTGAGGAACACAGATAGATTGTAACATAAACTTTGACCACTAGGTAGCTACGGTAGTGAGGAAATCCTTCCGTGTGGCTCAACATATAAGTAAAGACATGGCATCAAGATCAAAGGAAGTCATAGTGCCATTGTACTTGGCCCTCATCACACCCATAATCAAGAACAATGCTCCCTTCTGCATGTACCTAACAAGGTGCTTACACCAACTGGAGTGGCCTCAGTGGTTTCTTACCAAAAAAAAAAAAAAAATACAAAGGGTAAGACACATGTCTTGTGCAGACTGATTAAAGGCCCTGAGAGGCGACTTATGCCTGACCTGCGAGGCATTCTCTGATCCAGCCCTGATGAAAATGTTACATCTATCCATCCTTTCTCAACCCCTTTTCCCATATTCACAAGAATAATTATACGAGGCTTATTTGTGACTCTAACAGAAGTTGCTGGAGAGACACATTTATATCCCAAAGGTACCTCATCTATGGAATAAACTTCACATTTTTGTAAAATGAAACCTGTCTCTCACTCGCTTCAAAAAAATTTTGAATAAATGGATGGGGAACCTTAAATTCACTCCCAAGGTACTGCCCATGTCCCTTTTGGATGGATGCAGTCTGTAAAATGACTCAGGGCTCCCATACCCAAAGAGCCACTACCCTGATACTACCCCATCCCATATCTGGGAAATTAAGATGTAATGTTGTCATATCCTGGGTATTATTGGCTAGGCTTGTAAAGGCTGTTGTGCCATTAGCCTGGTAATCACCTATGAACCTATGCTGCAGATCATCAGACAGCTTAATCTAGTACTACCATCCCTACTTAAAAAAAAATGCTCCTGATTAAATGTTCTTTCCACAGTAGTCAGATTTTTTTCTTAGTTATTGGGAAGTAATCATTTTATTGCAAATGATTTAGTTCAAAACTCGCACCCTGCCTTTAAAATTGATGTGCTCAAACATCAGTAGCCAAAAACTCAAGAAGTATTGTAAGGGTATTTTAAGAGATAAAAGATTCCTTTGTTTTCTCTGCCATACAAAGAAGCCTGAGCTCTGCCTTGCATATATTGCCCCACCTCTTAACAAGAAACCAGGGCATTGAGGTGTTAAGAAGGTATGCGTGAACAATGTGGAGATACAGAACCTCTCTGTTCCCTTTGTTCATTGGTTCATAGGTGGGTACTAGGCTATCTGCCTGAAGGCATTTATAAGCCTAGCCAGAATGTGTTGGCTTTCACCGCCCTCTTAGATTAGTTCTCTGTGCCTCTGTCCAGCATATCCACTGAAGTGATCCCCAGGGTAAATGTTCTGTTTCCCATCCACTTGTCAAGGTTTCTCTTGAAGAGTGTTAGCAAGGAGCTCTGCCTAATGTAGATTGGAATCTTGTTCCAAAGCATGGAAAGTCTCTGGGACAGGAATCTATCCCTCCAGCACGTCCTATTTATTGTTGTGGTGAGGTTTAGATCCCTAGAGCTTGTGGCTCGAGGGGATATGGTTTTCTTTAGGTGGAGCATGTCCATCAATTCTGGGTTGGACATGGCCTTGTATGTCAGGCAGAAATCACCACTGAATAGGCGGTTTGCAACCAAGTACAGCTGGAGTTTCTTCAGTCAAGCTGCATAGGGTATCTGGTTGAGGCCAGTGATCCTCTTGGTGAGATACTTCTGTGGTGTTTCAAGCTGTTGAAGGTGTCTTGTATCTTGCAAGGTACATCCCAAATGGGGCGTTGTACTCTATGATGGGTCTGATGAGTGATGAGTAGAGAGGCACAATGACCTCTTTTGATCTGGATGCGAACCTTTTTTGATTAGGTGGGCCACATAGAAGGATTTACTAACCACTTTGGCAATGTGATTATCAAAGGAGAGATTACTATCTACTTGGGTCCCCAGGTCCCTTATTACATCTTCTGTATTTAGGGGAC
This sequence comes from Protopterus annectens, assembly GCF_019279795.1. NCBI lineage: Eukaryota > Metazoa > Chordata > Ceratodontiformes > Protopteridae > Protopterus > Protopterus annectens. The sequence goes on along the minus strand of NC_056748.1, from coordinate 863,403,099 downwards.
TTCTACCTATGTGGTAGTTTGTGGGTACTTTGTTTTTTCCAAAGGGGATGACTATGCACTTTTTGGCATTTAGCTTGAGGCCATGATTTTGACACCAGGTATCCATCTCAGTGAGACCATTTTGGAGGATGTCTGTGTCAGCCAGAGAGTCAATTATAGCCCCTAGTTTGCAGTCATCTGTGAACTTTGTCAGCCATAGTCCTCCTGTGCTTGCCTGTACCTCTGAGAAGTATATGCTGAACAGGAGGGGTCCTAGGACTGAGCCCTGGGGAAAGCCACTTGTAACCGGTTTAGAGTCGGACCTAGCTCCTGCAACTCTCACCATGTGGGTTCTGTCCATGAGCCAGTTGGCAACCCATCTTGTGATGTAGGGGTTTATGTTCAGGCTGGTGAGCTTGTCTATAATACCAGAATGGGGAATGATGTTGAAGGTCTTTGCGGGGTCTAGGTAGGCTGTGTGTACCATCTTTCCTTCGTCTATAGCCTTGGTAACTGTCTCAAAGAAGTCCACCAGGTTTAGGAGGCATGATCTGCCCTTAACAAAGCTAAACTAGGTAGGGTCAAGTGTTTGGAGGTTCCCAATGTCTCTGTTAATGAGTTCCATGATGATGCGCTCCATGGCCTTGCAGACCAAGCTAGTCAGACTTATACGGCGGTAGTTCCTGGGGTCTGTTGTGGCTCCACCTTTGTGGAGCGGAATAACCTTTGCTGTGCGGCACTCTATGGGTACATAGCCTGTGGAGAGGCTGAGTTTGAACAGTGTGTTTAGGTGAGGGGTTAGTTCATCTTTGAGTTTGTGTAGGATGTAGCCTGGGACACCATCCGGTCCCATTGATGCTGTGTTTTTGGCTTTGGAGAGGGCTGTATTAACCTGAGTGTCTGTGAGTTCAGGGGCTCTACATTCTTCTGGTATGGTTATGGGCCCTTTTGGGGTTAGAGGGGGGTGAAGTTTGCACTGAACCTGTCTGCCAGGATGTTGGCAGTATTGGTCGGTTCAGTGTATTTTGTGTCATTCTGCACTAACTCCGAGCAGATCTGAGCATTGCCACTTAGATTCTTGACATAGCTAAAGAATGCCTTGTCTTTGGTATCCTTGGCAATTTTTCTTTTGAAGCTCACCTTGGATGATTTTGTGAGGGATTGTAGTTTCTTGCTGAAGATGATTAGGGATGTCTTTCATTCTTGGGATTTTACTCTTTTCTGTACTAGTTTCTTCCTTCTATTGTATAGCTTGTTTATGGCAGGGGTCCACCAGACTGGTTTCCTTTTCTTGGAGGAGTGAGTCTTGGTTTTGCTTGGATAGCATGACCCATACATTCTTGTAGGTGCCCATAGAATGCATTAGTAAAGGATTTTGCAGCTTGGATAGCATTATCCTTTAGCATGGGGGCTTTGAAACTTTCCACCTCGGTCTTAAGTAACGTGAAGTTTGCTTTTGAAAAGTTTTTCACGGTGGTTTCCTTGTCCAGGGGTGGGGGCAGAATGTGGATATCCAGAGTGATTTGTTTATGGTCAGATATAACCAGCAAGGGGTTGACCTCTGGTGTGGAACACCGGTCGCCTATGTTGGTGACGACCAGGTCCAATATGTTGTCACCTCTGGTGGGAGTGTTGACCAGTTGATCCAGGGCGTTTGAGTTTATAAATTCTAGGAAATGTTGGGCAATGGAGTTAGTACTTGAGTAGTTCTCCCAGTTAATGTTTGGGTAATTGAAATCACCCAATATTAGGGTGTTTGGTAGGACCTTTATGTTTCCCAGTGTTTCCAGAAATGCAGAATGGGGGTCCTGGGACATGGTGGGTGATCTGTAGCAAGCTACAATTTGAATTGCAGTTTTGCCCATTGTTAGTTGCACGTGGATGATCTCTGAAGCATCATGCTGTGCCACTAACATGGAGGTGTGGGTATCCTTGATGAATATGGATACACCCCTGCCTTTTGTATTTCGGTCCGGGTTCTGTGGCCTAATTCATGGTATCAGTTGTAGCCTGGTATTGCTAAGTGCTCTCTGGAGCCTTAAACCAGGTTTCTGTTACTGCACATATATCGATTTTCTCCATACTGAGGAGTGCCTCGAGTGCATGCATTTTGAGGTTTAGACTTCTGCTATTGAGCAGCATTACCCTCGGTTTTTTGTTACTTATGCTATTTACGCCGGTGGGTTAGTCTTTTGAGCCTTGCCTAAAAAAAGGCACTATGGGGGTGGCAAGAGCCTTGGCCAGTATTCGAATGCCTAAGGGTAACAGGTGCAAGCCGTCTCTAGCGAAGCAACATGGCTTGTCGAGCATGTCATCCCAGGCGGACAGACACTGGATCCCCTTTGAATGACACCAGAAACTTAGCCAATTGTTGAAATTGATAATTTTTTTCTTTATACTGTGGTATGATTCTTGGTGAGGGCAGGATGCTACTCAGGGTCAGGGTCACACCGGCCTGGGCTACATGATCAGAGAGCTCTTCCATGTCTCTTTTCATGTAGTCCAGGCAGGTACGGCTCAAGTCATTCACACCAACATGGACAATGACAGAGTCATATTTGTACTTGTTATGGAGTGACCTGAGTGCTTGTGTTATGTGGCGGATCTTGGCACCTGACAGGCAGCTAACAGTAACCTTCTTCTTATTCAGCCTAGTGAGTGGGACGTCAGTGTGCCTGACTATAGAGTCACCTATTACAGGGCAATCATGAGATGAGAGGGAGACAACAGTCATTTCACCCGAATCGGAGATGGCAGTAGGGGCAGAACCCTTTTCACCAATCAATTTAGTGGATTTTACTAAAAACATTAATTTATAATAACGGTCTAATAAGAGACCAAAATTTAGATGGTCAGGTATGTGATGACAACAATTTTATATTGCATGAAAATGTTTCTTTTGAGGAGAATGATGAATCTAACATTGAGGGTACCAACAGTGACATTGAAATTCATAGCAGGAGCAGTGTTGTTGATGTTGCATTTTTGAACACAAACAACAATGCTGAATTTCAAGATGAGAGTTTCAACAGTGAACCTAATTGCAATTTAATTAGAGATGGTAGCTTTTCTATTTACAATTTCACAACATTACAATTGTCGAGTGATTATTGTGAATTATTTAAAAAAGGCTTCTCTCCCCGTGGCTGGGTGGGCGTTCGAAAAACATGCATAAATGGGCGTGCCTTCATTGAAGGTTGAATGCCGAGCTGGCACCTCGGCGCTCGTGAAAATCTATTGCCAATCATTAGCGGACCGGAGTTCCACTGTGGCGACCCCTAACCAGGAAATGCCGAAAGACAACAACAACATTTAAAAAAGGCTTCTCATTTGTACCAAGGTTCTATTATGAGATTGGAAGGATGTTGATTAATCTGAAAGTATACACCAGGCAGTTGAATTTAAAAATATTTTTTTCTAACAATCGTAGCTCATCTATTAGTAACAAATTTATTTTGAAGAGATCAAGCACTTTTATTCCCCCCAACAGCCCTATGGTTAGTGTTTTTGAACAGCTTTGTGAATCCCAGATATGTAGAGCTCTTAAAAGTAAAATGGTTATCAACAACAATTTGATGGTAGCAGAAAGATTCTGTTTGAAGGAATTAATTTCCACTAACACATACCGGGTCATGAAACCTGACAAAGGGGAGGGGTGGTGATAATGAATAAAACAGATTACTCTGTGAAAATGTGAGACTTGTTAAATGATAACAACACCTATACTAGGGTTTCTAAATTTGAGGTCTGTAGGGCCTACACAAAGATTGATTGGCAACTTCACAACCCGTTGATAGAGGGATTGATTGACAAGACAGAATTTGATTATTTGATTACCTCACGATGGAGGAACCTATTATTCCCTCCATCTTCGGGATTCCAAAAATACACAAGAATGTAAATGATCCACCTTTTCATCTGATAGTCTCTGTGAAGGGTTCTAAGACAGAACCTATGGCATCCTTTGTAGATGTTCATTGTAAACATATATTAAAGCAACTACCCCACATTCTGAGGGATTCTTGGCACTGTCTGGATGTTATTAAGCAAACCCTATTTGACGAGCAATATTTGATGGTTACCATAGATATCATTAATTTATTTTTGATTATTCCACACCATGAAGGTTTGACTATGTTTGACAATTGTCTTATGAACTATGGCAGGATGCACATAGTCAGACATAAATTAATAGTGGAACTGATGGAAATGGTGTTGTTAAACAACTTTGTAATATTTGAAGGGGAGTTCTATAAACAGAGCACAGGAGTGGCTATAGGAGCTAGATGTGCTCCCATTTACGCCAACTTAGTGCTAGCTGAATGGGAAACACAAAATATATTTAATTCACAGTATAAGCCCAAAATAGCATTGTATTTACGCTTTTTGGACAACATTTTGGTCTTTTGGAATGGGTCAAAGGAAGAGGTCCAATATCTTGTTGAATACATGGATTCAACAACTTCATTCTAGAGATTCACTAGCAAAATATATACAGATGAGTGTGAGTACTTGGACATTTTATTATACAAGAAAAATAGTACATTGGAGTCTAACATTCATCGGAAAGCAACCTTTCTGATTCTTTTTTACATTTCAGTAGTTGCCATCCTTATTTTCAAAAAATATTATAAAAGTACAGATGGTTAGGCTTTCGAGACTACTGAGTAATGATCAAAAATATAACTCTGAAATAGTGAAGTTGGTTGAATTGTTTATAGAAAGAGGCTACCCCTATGACATTTTGTTGAAAACAAGTAAGGAAGTAGAAGGCAGTAGAAGAGAAACGTAACACTGTATTTAAGCCTATTTTAAAGGGAGGTCTTTTTAAGGATAGTAATAACAACTTCAATGGTATTGAAGTAGATAAAGCAAGGGCCATGATACTTCCATACAATGACATGGCTGGGAAGGTGAAGTTTATTATTAGAGAGACATGGTCCAGTATTTTTACACTTGACCTAAAGAACATCATAGGGAAAGAACCTGATTTTATATATAGTAGGGGTAAGAATTTGAAAGAACTTTTGGAGACAGATACGAATGCATACAAGAGATCTAAAATGAGCAAATGTGGTTTGTGCAGCACTTGTAAATACATTAACAATGGACCTAATGTTACGGTGAAAAATTATGGAAGAACAATCAGATGCCCAGGTTATTGCAACTGTAACCCAAGGATGATCATATATATTGCCACTTGCTTAAGTTGTTCTACTTTTTACGTTGGCAAGACCATCAGAAAGTTAAGGACTAGAATACTGGAACATGTTAGGGACATTAAAAACAAAAAAAACTGTTAGTGCACTCTATACACGCAGCATGAAATGCAAAGATTTTAAAAAAAGTTTTTATTTTTTGTTATTGATCAAGTACCCCATAATGAGAAAGGGGGTGATGACAAGTCTCTACTGGAAGTAAATAATGTTTGTGGCAACTTAGGTTAGACGCATCTAGGTCACCTGGTATAAACAAACACATTTCTATTTCCAGTATTTTAAAATACAAATCACATTTTATCTGACACAAATCATATTTTACCTGACATCTACTCTATACTAAAATTTATATTTTTAAATATTTAAAAAGTACACAATGGATTATTGAACAACTACAAATTCAAGCACATTTTTGTATTATTATATAAGTATGAAGATTTTTTAACAGTTAATTGAATATTACTGGTGATTGGTTTAACTAACAAGGGGTGTTTCCAAAAAAGAATAAATGGTAGGATTGATTGTAATTATTTTGCACTCTGAAGATGCCCAACAATTTTATGGGTGAAAGCGCTTAGTGTTTTCTATGTACTTGGTTGTAATAAAGTGTTATTAACTTTAGTGGTGCTGGTCGGTTTTGTGTTTACAAGTTCAACATTAGTTTTAGTTATTTATACGTTCACCTATTACTAGTGTGTTGGGTATGTTATTTTACCTTAAGGGCTGTGATTGCATGGCACACTGTTTTTGTGAAGTATGTGTTTCATGGTTTGTGTTGGGGGTGGAGGTTGCTTGGATGTCTGCTTTGGAGGTCTCTGTTGCTTTTACAGATTTTTATTTAGAGCCTCTGAGTATGTTTTCATGTATTTATGTGTGTTTTCTGCCGGTGCTGGTTTAATGGGTCTATGTGAGACTGGTGGTGTGATGCAAGTATTTCCCTTCTCCTCTTGACTGTCTGTTCCAGTCTTGGGTTGAGAGAGATTAGCCTCCAGTTTGGCTGTATAATTGCATCTCTGGCATGTATTAGTGTTTGGTGGTAGGAGCAGAGGGTTGTCTGTGTACATGAGGCAGTTGTAACATTGCCTCAAAATGCCCAGACTCACCAGTTGGACTTGAGACTACACCTGAAACTGCCCTTTGGACATGCCTGGATAGGTACATTGAACTGTTTTACTGATTGGCTGGTAAAGTCGAATAGAGAGCCTTGTCCTTCTGTACAGTATAGGGGGGGGGGGAGTCAAGTGCTAGGGTTTATAAGTGCTTGCTATGAGTTTTGAGCAAGTGCCAGGCAGAGAAATGAATGGTTTGAGTGTTTAAGTTGATTGTTACAGTTTGTTACATTCTTTTTCCTTTTGCCTACCACTACACTATAGGGTTGCCACCTTTTCAAATGCCCAAAGTGGGACATTTTTTGTAGAAATGTGAAATTTGGCAGTACAAAACATACCCATGACCAAGGCAAAAGACAGAATTCACTTCTTTGCTAAAATAAAAGTCGTATTAATTTAGCATTTAAATTGCTTACACTATTTCTTATAGCGTTTAGGTGTTTCAAATACAAAATAGCTGAATTATGCAACTATTAAAGAAAACTTAGGAAATATATTTTGTCCTAAAATCTCAGGACATTTGCCATTTTTTAGTTTTTTTTCACCAGGACACAACTGCCCAAAGAGGGACTGTCCCTAGCAAACATGGACAGGTGGTAAGCCTACACCCTAACTGCTAAATGATCCCCAAAATAAAGCAGGGCCTGTCAAGCGGAACACCAATGGATCTCGTTTTAGCCAATTCAAAGGTAAAGTGCACTCTGCCCTTAGCATATACCATGCCAGGCAGGTTCAACCACAAAGCAGCCAGTCACCAAGAAGCAATCTCATTTTTAATCATGAGTTAAAAGCAGAAGAAGGAGAGCAGGGAAAAATCATATGTGAGAAGACATATGACACGAAACAAAAGAGAAACATAATCATTCTGCACATGTATAATAAAGTTTCATAGCTTTCCCTCCCGCATACATAATTCATTTGATTCCCAAACATATCTCTCAAATTATTCCTCGTATAGCTTTCATGAACAGAGTCAAACACACTATTATATTAGTAAAGAGGAAATCATTTTATAAAGTGTGTTATGAGTTCATGTTTTCTTTTCTTTTTTTTTTTTTTTTTAGAATTACTGTAGTAGGACTATGGAAGGACTATTGGTTATAATCTTTTAGGGTTTCCTCCAGGTGCTCCGGTTTCCTCCCACATTCCAAACACATGCAGTGGGTGGACTGGACACTTTAAATTGGCCGTTGGTGCGAGTGAGTGGTACGAATGAACTACCGCAGGGTTAGCCACCCAGCGTTGTAAACCTTGGCTCGAGATGATTGTCACTTCTGAAGTGACACCCGACCCATGTGCAAAATGGGAAAAGGGGATGAGGTGGATGGATGTATGGATTTAGATTCAAAACAATGTTAGTACGTCAAATGCAGAGCATCACCAATACAATTCCAACTGTACAGAACTGTTTCTGAGTGTATATGTTCTCCTGCCATTAGATACTTTGTTGAGTAAACTTTCCCTGATCACTTTTTTGTACTTGTCAATGAGTAGCTGTTTTGCTGCAAAGGTTTAAGCTTTTACCAAAATTAGCGAACCAAAAACAGGGCATCAGCCTGCTTAAACCAGCATAGCAGCTACTAGTTTATTGAATTGTTTCCGATTCTGATGTTTTGCTGTGTTTAGATTATTTTTATTACTAATTATTTCTCACTCTGACCTGTTTTTTTTTCTAATTACTGGGATATTTCCGATTCATAGCAGTGTCAGTGGACAAATGTATATTATACCATGACCCCCCCAAAACGTGCATGCTGATTGGCCAGCGTGCACATTGTAAATCGAGTTATACTAATGGAAAAAGGTCCGGTCGCCCGGACTTTTTTCCATTAGTATAACTCTACTTTTAAAACACTGTCTCGCTATGTTAAATGGGTTTAACATAGCGAGACAGCTTTAAAATAAGCAACAGAGATCTCCGTTGCTTATTTTAAAGCTGTCTCGCTATGCTAAACCCATTTAACATAGCTGTGAAAAAGCAACGGAGATCTTGCTTTCTCCGTTGAACTCTGATGTACGATGCCAGACATCTGCGGAAGGGCAGTAAACAGGTATGCCATTATTTAAGAAAAGTAATAGTTTCTTTTCTTAAATAATGTCATGGTATAATAGCAATAACCCACGCCTGGATGTGGGTAATGCTGTATTTACCCACGGTTGGCTTTGTCTGGTCCCTCGGGCTTCGCCCTCGGGACCACACCACGCCAACTGTGGGTAAATCCAGCATTACCCACACCCAGGCGTGGGTTATTGCTATAGTACTACCACTAGTGGACATGGTGTAGTGAACTGTTTCCAAGCCTGATGTTTTGCTGTAATTGAAGACTTTCATATTTAATGGAAAATATTATAACATTGTGCTTTCCCTCCTTTACACTGGAAAGAAGCATATTGTTCCACTAATGGAATATTGGCTGTACTATATCATTTTTAAATTGTACTTGTGTTGTAACTAAAGAAAGCCAAAAATAATGGAGATATATATCCCTCAAATAAAGTACTATTTTAAATAATGCTCTGAATAACTTAAAAAGGTAATAAGTTCACCATGCTTTGCATTAACATACCATGGGATATGGCAAACGAGCAAGCACAATAAAAAAGGGAAAGTTTGCGGCCTGTAGATGTCTGAATAGTATTAGAAGGCGCGCTGTGGGAGTGGCTGTGACGTAGTGCTTACGTAGTATGGACGTTTCGGGTTTTGTTATCCTGCAGAGGAGGTTTGGTTGCTTTCTGTTTCATTACACCATCGTTGTGGTTAGTCGAGGTTTTTTGAAACACCGTCACCATGAGTTACTGCATTGAAGAAAGGGGCTGCTTCAACAGCCTGGAGTACCGGCTGTACTTTAGTGAGTAAACGAGCCTGCTTGGTGGCGGGTTTAAGCATTATTTTGTGGGAGTACTAATATTCCTTAGGGCGGTCGCACAGAGCTGACCAAAGCGCCTATCTAAGAAGGTTTAATTCTCTTTTACAGCTGGTAGCTGTTAGGATAATTGGTCATTGACCTTGATGACTTTATTGACGTGCTTCTTAATATGGCAGTGTTGGTAGGCTAACCCTTGATCTCTTTAAATTCAGTAGCTAAGTCCGAAGCTCGATCTTCTGTACTGTTACGGAGTGTGAAATGCTGTATTCAGTAACACAGCTGCTGCACACGTGTAGTCTTGTTAGAGGAAAGTCAGGTTTTCCAAAGAGTTTTATCAGTTCCAGTGTTACTTCGAAATAACCAGGGCCATGACGTGGCGCTTCGAGCTTTGTATGGTTAGCAAGGCTGCTTATTTCCCATTTTATTGCTTGATTTTTTTTTTTCGTTTATTTTAATGTTGCAAATAGTGCTACTTGGATTTAATCGAAAATACGTCATCAGCATCACATAATGAAACAGCCTTCTGGAAACATACACTGTAATTTTTTTCGAGTTTTATTGCGTTTATCTAAATGGTTGTTTTAAATATTTGCTTTATGTCCAACGTTAAATTGTGATACATGGGCTATTTGACAGTTCAAGTACTGATAATGAGTGGCTCCTGGTAGGCATACCTCTCGGATGTCCAGGTTTTTGTTTTCATTGTTGGTTTGTTCCACGTTTAAGTATGTGGTTTTCTGAGAAAACGTTTATGATTATAGTCGGTAAATAATGATACGTTTAAGTTTATGACTTAATATCCTTAGAAAAATGTATGCTAATCCAAAAGCTGTTCCACCGTCCTTTGTTTGTAAGAGCAGTATTTAAAATTGTTCCTGGATTTTGGGCTCTGTCCCACTGTTATTTTTGGCTTTGGCCACATTTCTTGCACCAAGAGGTTGAGGTATGTTGGTAAGCAGCCCTAATAGCCGAAATCATAGATGTTCTAGTTCTGTAGCTTTATTGTTTTAACTTCTAAGTCGAGCAGAAACTAAGGCTACTTTACAGTAAAGTAATTTTACATGTAATTGCTAGACAGCTTATTTCTCCTTGATCATATGAAACATCTATAGTAGTTGCTGGTGTTGACTTTTAAAAGTGTTTAGTTTGATCATTCATCATTCTTGTTGTAGATGAGGAAGTGCATAGATTGCCTGCACTGGTATTGTAAGAATACTCCAGTGTGTTTTTCTTTGAGTAAGAACAGTACTAGCCCCCCCCCCCCCCCAAGTGAATAGGGAAAGATGGAATGGTGTGGTAAGCTCTGCACCAAGAGGGCTAAGGTGGTGTGGGAGAAGCCTGGTGGCGACTGTTGGAGTTCACACTTTAGACAGGATCACTAAAATAGAAAGGTAGGAGAAATCTTTGCACCAAGAATGCATCATGCCAAGAAAGGAGCTTTGTAAAATAAGGAGTCATTTGACTCTGCATAACCTCAGGGAAAAGCTTAGTAAGTCTGTCAGCTCAAGAGTTTCTTTAAACTTTGTGGAATAGATTGGGGGGGGGGACAAAATCAGTAAAGGGTGTTTGGATATATGGAGACTAATATCTGTGAAAGGGAGGAAAGCTGGGAGGTATATCTTGCTGTTTTTTTTGTAGTGTAAGTAGTCTGGGGCGAGAATCTTTATAAATTACAAATTCTGCAAGAGAAAAGGTTAAATATCTTGGAAGAATCTGAATTCTGGCCAAGAGAGAGAACAAGGGTCTCGATATACCTGGCTTTTGAGGGCTGTTGTGATGATGGTAGAAACAAGGAACTGAATTTACCAGGGGTAGACTGAAGGATGCCAGCGTCGTGTCATAAGAGTATGCAGTGGTGTTTGCTTTAGCGAGGTCTTATTTTCTAGAGATACTGAGGAAATAGTGAAGAAATGTTACTATAACTGTAAGTTTGAGAAAGGAAATGGTGGAGAAAGGTAAAGTGAAGAATCCATTCACAAATGTTGACCGTTCTTCACTGTGGTACATGGACACAGTAGGGGAATTCCAGGGCAAGTGTTTGGTAAAGGGGAATCTAAGGCTCAGGATTACTTAAGCAGATAATGTGTAATATGTTTGGCAAGATACCAACTGCATTATTACTGTCTAGAAGCATTAGAGTTTAATATATTAAATGTTTTGATTTTTTTCTAGAAAATTCAGAAGGACAGTACATTTCTCCATTTCATGACATACCTCTGTTTGCAGATGAAGCCAAGGTAATTATTTCATATTTCAGTGTATTTTATGAAAGTATGGTCGTATACCAATTCTGAAAATGTTTTCTCTGAAGTTGTCTTGTGCAAATGTGACAGGAATAAAGAGCAGGGTTGTGATGAGACGCAATGGTTGAAGCCCCCTGCAAAAAAAAATACAATTTTGTTTTTTCAGGTTTTTTATATTTGCAGTTCTGAGTGTAAGATTTGTTTTGGTGAAGTTTAGTCCTACAGTTCTTAAGGCCATTGAGCTATATAAAATTTGTAGTGTAGCACATATAAAACTGATTCTACCTGGGAATAGTCTGGTATTGTCTTGTTAAATGTACTTCTCATATCTGGAAAATGTGCAATGCATGGTGGGTTTCCAGCTTTTTTTTTACCTTGTTGGAATTGAAGGGCTTTTCTAAGGAGTTAAGGTATCCCTCACAGCAGGGATGTATTGTTAGCTAAGCATTGTAATTACAGCCATAGTTTAATGTATTCTGCATCATAAGATGCGCACTCCAGTGAATGTGGACTACTTTTGTTTGAGATTGTGTTCATCCTCTGATCTAGCAGTAAACTTTGGCTAACTGAATGTGGTACACTTTGAAGGTACTATTGATGTCTGCAGTTTATCTACACCTTTTCTACGTTATCAAAGCTTCTAAAACTCCCTTGAATCCAGCATACCTTTTGTACTTCAAAGGTCACACTTGCTCACATTCGGGTTGGAGGAGGAGCTGGTATTTAACTCTGAGGGAGCACTGATGTGTACACATTTGGAGGGGTAGACCAAGTCTCTTGTTCTTCAGTCGATGAACAGTGGGAATTTATTCCTTGACATAGCCCAATGACTCAGTTTTATGCAGTGTTATGCAATTCAGAGTTGGTATTTACTGACTTTTCTAGATAATTGTCCATGCTGCTCTTGTGAATTGTACTAGGCCTGTAGGAACCTTTGTTTTGATCAGAACCTCTGTGTCCCCAGGGAGACAGTAGGGATGTACTGGCTGTTTTGAGGACAGAACTGAGACTTAATGGGTATTGTATGCTGTCATGTGGGAATTGCCAGTAAGATACCCAAGAAAGTCTGGCATTTTGTGAAAATCTAGTACGTTTCCCTTTTGTAGCCATTTACTCCATTTATTGATATTTCTGTCTGGACTCTTCCTTTTTGTGTGCAGTCTCATTTTAAGTTGTGGTGGTGCAGTTCTCCTGCTAGTATGCTATTGCTTTCTTTCAGTTTCATTCTGAATAGATAATCCTCAAGCAAAGACATGCCCGAATGTTTGTTAGCTCATTCATTCTCATTTTTGAAAGTTGTGGTGGTGCAGTTCACATGCTAGTATGCTATTGCCTTCTTTCAGTTTCATTCTGAATAGATAATCCTCAAGCAAAGACATGCCTGAATGTTTGTTAGCTCATTCATTTGTCTGTAAAAGTATGTGTAGTATTTCTGGCCAGAATGGTATGTTTGTTTTGGTGGTGTCTACTTTCTGGCTTTTGGTTTTACTTCTCAATTGAAACTCCAATTTATGCAAGCTCTTTTCTTTCCCGCCATCACTTTTTTTAATATATAATGGCATGTACTGCAGGAAACTGCAGTTATATTTCAGTATTGTTTTCTGACAGAGCTTTTAGGTTTTTTATATGCCCTTTTAAATGTAGTGCAGAGTAAATCCCTTAACGTACCAGTTCTGTAAAAACAAAAATTGTACATTGCCAAATTTCTGAGTATCTAGGCTATATTGATATCTGTTGCAGTCAATGGAGAGTATGACCCTTTTAATTGACGTCTGTTGCAAAGATTTGCAAAGGGATTTGAAGACCTGCCCTGAACACTGATACCACAATAGCCAGTAATTGTGTTTAGTATGACAGCCAGCAGCTGGTAAGTACAGTAGGTCACACTGAAACCTGGTACCATCCGAGCACTGTTGCATAAATGAACTCTTCTCAGTGGTGTACTGCATTGAAAGAATCTGTGAATCCATATAAAAGTCTGGAGCAAGGCCATACAACCTTGGAACCTTCAAGTCTGTCTTCTATTGCTTTGCTAATTCAAGCTTGTTTATTGCTTGTCATATCTGTACTTGATATTGCGGACTTCCCATTTTTATCCAAAAATTTTAGGTAGTCTTTTCCTTGCCTATGCTCTCTATATATAGAAGGTACGCAAATTCCTATGCCATAAGTTCCCTTATTTCTTTATAATATGTTCTACCAAGCAGTTTTCTTTTTGCTAGGATTTTAATTAAATAATGCCCTAGTGCTCTTTCCTTTTACACTCTAGTTATTGTAAGAAGCAGACTTCCCCACAACCCTGTCTTTATATTTGTTTCCATTTCTTGTGTTTTGTCCTCCTGACTCCTTTCCCTATTTAGTGTTTTCCTAAATTTCCTTGGAGTGAAATTAAAGCAGCCACTTTCTTAAGTTGCCATAAATTGTTATGCACATTTTTCGCGTTGCTTTTGTCTTTAACCCAATAGGCTATAATCTAGTCTTGTATTATCTTTTTCTTCCTGCCCTTCTTTCCTAGAGAATCCATTTCCCAACTTGGTGCAGGGATTTTGTGCATTGCTAACTTAACACTGATGCATTTAAGTCTGACATGGTGTGACAAAGTATAATTGTTTTTTCTATAGTTATCTGACTATAACAATATATCTAGTTCTAGACACAATCTTCCACCACCAAAATTTGTTGTAAGTAGGTGTATAGCTACAGCATGTTGCATCTGGAAACGCTATCCACTTGGTCCATAACTAACGCGTCAGTTAATTATCCAGTCACTTTAGATCTGTTATGTTTGTTTTGAAATATGTCAAAATGTATTAAATGGTATTGGTCCCCCCCCCCCCCATAAGAATGGAACTGGTGTGACCCTGTGCTACCTGAATCTTTGTCATCCTTACTGGGCCCATAAAACTGGTGATTATGGTACTATTCTGCACTGTTCTAACCCCCCCCCCCCCCAACCTGTGCTATCCTTGTGACCCTTTGCTTCCAACTTTAAGTATTAAATTGCCACCTCATTTAGCAGAACTGGCATAACTTGCATGATCTTCCTTTTCCATCATTTGGTGAGCCATATCTTTGAGGCAGCTCTGAGTTTGGTTATTTTAGGAAAGGTAATATTTTCTCCCTTTGAATGTCCATCACTGCTTTTAACTGTGACTGCTGCCAGTTCTCTTGACATTCTGTATTATGACATGTGCTATGCTTGCATTCCTGTACCCACCTTGTCTACTTTTACAACTGGCCACATGACAGAGGTGCCTTTCATTTTTCTACACATTTGTTACTTTATTTTCCAGCTACTGATGTACTAAATCATTTTGTTCGCTATGTTTTGAGCTGTTCACATAAGAATATTTATACCGTTCATATTAAAAATTCCTCCTTTTCTTTTCAATGTTGTCTAGTCTGCAAGCTCCTGTGAATCTAGTACCCCTGATAGTTATTAAAAGCTACCTCAGATAGTCTGTCATGTTCAGCAGCATTTTGGTACTAATATAAGCCGTGGTGGTGCAGCGGTAGCATTGTCACCTCACAGCAAGATGTTCTCCCGTTTGATTCTCTGCTGGAGTGCCTTCTGTGTGAAGTCTGCATGTCCTCCCCATGGTAGAGTGGCGTTCGAAAGACATGCGTGAATGGACGTGCCTTTATTGAAGGTTGGTCATTGGCTGGCACCTCGGCACTGTAAAAATCTACTGCCAATCATTAGTGGACCGGAGTTCTGCTGTGGCGACCCCTAACCGGGAAAAGTCGAAAGAACAAACATTGGGAAACTGCATAGTTGGTTATATCTAAACAGCTGTTACATGTAAGCTGACTTGTGAACTAATTTTGCTTAGTTCTTTGATTAGCTGACTCTGATTTGATCTTTGGTAAAGGAGATGTTAATGTAGACTGCATCTGGAAAAAAGCTGGTAAACGAACCCTGTTAATCTATTATCCTCTGCTGCATTTGTTGTTTAGCTAAAACCTGCTTTTTATTTTTTATGTCTGAAGCAGATGCCTTCCTAATGCTTGTAATGTGTTGTAATGAAGAGATGATTGCCTTTGTATTTTTCTCATGTACTGCTACCATCTTGGATTTGCGTGAGCCTTTTATTTTTGCAAACAAAGATTTTTTATATGCAAAAATTGCTGTTTTTATCGATTTATTCCGTAGAACTTCCATGTGCTTCCGGGTCACTCTAGTAAACAAATGTACACTTGCTGCTGAAGGGCAGTTATGGGGAAGGAGAGCTATGCTTCAGAGCCTCTGTTACATGTGTGGATGTCCTGATTTTTACCCATGCCATAAAAGCTTTGCAAGCATAATGGTAGAGAGATGTTGGGAGTCTCTTGTGCAGGCAGATGCTTTTTACATTTCTCTGCTGCTGTAAAGTACAGCGCAGAACATCACAGCTCTGGGTGTCTAGTGCTAATAGAGAAGTACAGTTTGACTATTAGAGTAACACTTCTGTCTTAACTGCTGGGGGGAGGGGTTGCAAAATGTTTCCTCTGTCACAAACTCAGTTGCATGTAATGATTTGATCAAGCCCTTGACCAACTATATTTTTTGTGACTTGCTTTTAACAGCAAGTAACTGGATGAGACTAGAGGCTTGACAGCAGCCTGTGTGCTTCCATGGAGTAGTTTTGTTCTGATTTGTAGCAGAGTTGTGTGCCTTCATTATTGGAAGCACTTTTATATAAATCTTTAAAAAAAGAAGATTTGTACAACTGTTTTGATTAGCTATAAAAAAGAGTTGGGAACGGAATACTGCTAATTAGAACTGATAGATGAAATGGGCCCACTAGGCAGGGGAGAGGGTCCTTAGCAGGTTTTATGCTTTTTTAAATAATCTATTTGTATGATTCATCAAAAACGATTTCTGTCTGCAGATTACTATAAATATCAGAATTGCCATGTTGGCTTAGAAGTCCCCGTACGTTTCTTGCTGTGGAAAAAGACACTGGCAAAAAGCTTTGTGCATGTTTTTATCTCTATCTGCTTACTACAGTTACGTTGTGCTTTATAGGGAAAGAGGGAGGTAGCATTATCTTGTGTAACTGTGTTCTTAATTGCTTAATAATCTGTTTTTTGTGTATAATTTCAAGGAAGCTGTTATCTGGCTGCCTGGGTAGATAAATGAAAGCAAACCGCCCCAGTGTAAAGTCCTGCTCAGTTTTCTTATGTACACTTGCTCACAGGCCCTGTTGTGTAATTACAGATGCAGAATTTGCTGTGCTGTAATTTAAAATGCTTGTTTACTTGGTACATGTGATGCCGCTTTCCATTACTGCTGCTGTTTGGGCTGGAATTTTGTTGGAGAGTGACATCTTTAGATCTGCCCACCCCATGAGAATATTTTGGTAGTACTCTGGGAATGTAAACACTTTATTTTACATTCGGAACCTTGCACACCTGTTGAAGGCTGTTCAGTCTAACTTTTTAATTGGTAAAGCAGCAGTGTGGTGTGGGAAATGCAGTCCCAGTTAGAGTAGTGCACTATAACAATGTCTTCCCATCAAGTTAAGAATTTCCCACAAGCATTTTCCCATAAATGGGCTGTTGTCAGATGCTTGAAATGGCCTGCATTTGCATTGCTAAAGCAACTATTCAAGAAGTGATTGAAATATGTAGAGAGAAACTGACTCCTAGATCTGCAGAAGTACTTGGTGGAGAAATTGTGAACCTATGGGATATGGGTAATAGGAGTGAGTGGGAGACTGGGGCTTGGCGTTCAAGAGGGTATAAGACTGGTCTAAGGTAGGAATTGTAATGTAGACTGTGTAGGCTCTTCTGCTTTTGGACAAATATAACATCCCCTTATTAGCTAAGCAGGCTGCTGGAGCAGACTGCACCACTAGCTGTCTTGGTGGGTGCAAACTTTAATTCTCGCATCTTGGAGCAGCAGCCTTGCTTTGTAGAAATCCTCAAATATTATGAATTCTGCAGTAGCATGACTGTGAAGGCTGCCAGCCTAGCCAGATAGAATTTTATAATTCTGTCATCTGTAAATATTAATGTAAACCACAGGCTTGTTGTCTTAAATGGTAAAAAATAGTTACATATGGAACTGAAAAAAATGTAACGGTGCACTTTGCTGGAAGAAAGCTGACCAAGTAAAGCATGTTGTGACCCTTTGATCTAAAAGTCAGCTCCAGCCCTTCTAGATGAAGACATTCTTTCTATTGTTTTAACCAAAAATTAAATTGCTAGATTTAAACATGCAAATATATTTGAATTGCTCTGCTTCTTGCTCCAAGATAACAAAAGGAGATGTTAAGAATGTAAATATAGTTTCTGTTAGCCTGGGAACCCAGGGAAGTGTGAAGAATGATGTAATGTGAACCAGGAATGTGATGATGAGAGAATCAAGCATTGTTGTCTTGACCATCCAACTCATCAGCACTCTGCCTTTGTTCCATATGTAAGTTATCTTAGACTTTTGTGTTTTGTCTTAGTCAAATCCTTTTTAGTTTCTAGCTATTTCTAAGTGTTTTTCTGTGATGTCAGAACTGTACTACTGAATTATTTTAAGTATTTCTCTGTGATCTCTGAACTCTTAACTAGCACTGTGTAGTAAGAAGTATTGTGTTGTGTTTTTATTTATTATTAAATATTTTAAAACATTTCAACTGTAGCTGTTTTGTGTAGAGATAAGTTAAGAGTACATTGCATGTATATAGGGATCCTGTACCAAGTCCCTCTAATAAGCCTTGACTGTTTAGCTGTACTA
Source organism: Protopterus annectens (assembly GCF_019279795.1). Lineage (NCBI taxonomy): Eukaryota > Metazoa > Chordata > Ceratodontiformes > Protopteridae > Protopterus > Protopterus annectens. Next base: position 863,384,970 of record NC_056748.1, on the reverse strand, counting down.
GCAATTGGCTAATAATATTGCACAGTAATTATTGGACACCCTTTTAAGGGCCTTTGAGTAGCTGATAAATATTAGCTGGGTGGTGGCAGTGATTTGTACCATATAGTCTGGGTAAAAGGGGCACAATTGGAGAACCTGTGCCAGCGTGTGGGTGATCGTATAAACTCCTCTCAAAATGTGTGTCAGCTACTTGGGCAGGGACACAAAGTACTGGTTTGTGTGTGTGTGTCTTTCAGGCTGGAATATACATGCAGTAAAAATGCAGGTGGCATGGCTGTTGCATACTCCAGTACAAGAAAACTATCTACCCACTGTTCACCCCTCCTTCAGAAATGCTGAAGTACTCCTCCCCCTTTCTTAAACTAAACCTGAAACAGTCTTTTATTGTATACTTTCCCAAGCCCTAATCACACCAGAAGAACTCCATCAAACACCCCACATTGAAACGGTGATCTTTAGGCAACCAAAATTATACACTGGAGCACTATAGACTTCCACTAGCACCGTCACAAATTTTTAATAAGTCTCGCAGCAAAGCATCCGCTCTATTCTGGGTACTTGTTAATAAACCTGATAACTTCATCTTTGGTTCCTTGCCAGATTCCAGCTGTGACAGTCTCATAGTTGCCACGAGATGTCACCACTTAACCTAGTAAGAAATTTAAGTTCTGCAAAGACCCCTCCAGTTTTTGTTTAAAATAAACTGGGACATACTAAAACACTCTATCTTGCCACAGCCACCCGTTAATTCAGTAGAATGAGAGAAAGCATGGAAAACATGGATTAAAAAGGCTTAACTAGGACTACTTTAGACGCCTAAACTTGGCAAAACGGTTTTTCTGCCTGTTTGTGTACTTCCAGACAACCTAATACAGTGACCCCAGTCTGTTTTGGTCCTTCATTTATAATCTAATAAACCCTTGCAAAAGTACACAGCCCAGCTCAAACCCAGCCAACCCACCACTAAACACTGCATGCCAGTTTAATATTCAATCCATTCAGAGTAATTGCCTTGTTGCATGGCAAAGTAAGCACCCCATACACAAAATACTGTTGCACACCTTTCACATTCAAACCAATCCTTACTTCCCACTATTCCAAAAATAAATAAAACTACCCACTTTCAAACTTGTACTACTTGCTCCAGTTTGCTTGCCTACATAATTTCAAATGGCACCATGCTCCTCATGGACTTGGGACAGTTTCTCACGCACCGCACCACACCACACACAATAAAAAAGATGACATTTTATGAAATATGCTACTAGAATGCTTCTGGGAGAGCTATTCCTACCTAAATTTTGTTGATTGGGCACCTGGCTAAAACTTGCATGGGCAAAGGGCATGCGAGGTCTGCACAGAAGGACCTATACAGGACCCAAACTGAGGAATTCAAACTCTGAGGAATCTTGCTCAGTAATCCATTTTAGGGTGGTGGGATCACCAGACCCTGGCAAGGCATTTGGTACGTAACAGGTTTAACTAGTTGATTCTAAGTAACTAGGTAAACGGACTAGTCCTTCAGTTCCTTTTTGGCTATGAAGCATAATTTAGAGTTGTGCAAAAAGTGTGTGTATGTACCAAATTAAATTTTTATAGAAGGCATAAGTGACTGACATTTAAATGTTAAAATACAATTGGGCAACAACTGCAGTGTAGTCTAAAAGGCATTCATAGGGGACAGGAAAGGCTTTAGCAGCTACTGAAGCTATTTAATGTTATAGATAGTATGACAGGTAAGGCATTCATAATATTGAGTGGTTTCATTTATTGAAGCACATCAATCACAAAGTTGAAGCATAGAACTTTGACACTATGCTACTGACTTTTTGGCAGCATTAAATAGCAGTTAACCGTTCCTGCTGCTGGCCATCAAGCAACATGTTATTTCCCTTTCCCTCCTGTAGTGAGTTTGGAGTTAGAATATATAACTTGTAGGGATATGGGGGGGGGCACAGGGGGACTTGCCCTCTGCAAATCCACTGTCTAC
>NC_056748.1:863360480-863377980 GCF_019279795.1 Protopterus annectens | reverse complement strand
CCGTAGTGGCATGAAATCTGAAAAGTCACCATCCAGCAAGTGGGTACAGATGGCAGAGGGACCTCCTTCCCCTTTGTAGGGTGCTCATATTCATCCTACAAATCAGACATCCCTGTTTGCTCCTATATTAAAGAAAATGGTGGCTTGGGTATATCATTTGTCCTCTGCTTGGGGGCGTGGGGCTTATTCAAGGGCTTTTTTAGTTGCAAAGAAATGGAACTTTAAGACCAGTCCTAGACCTCTCCTTTCTTGATCTTTGTCAAGATTTCAAAATTCAAAATGTTACCCTACAAAAACCCTGTTGCGTCTTATGAAGGTGCAGGAGGGCATCATTGGACTTAATAGATGCTTAGCGCATTCCAGTTTGTAAGCAATTCAGACGTTAATTTTTGTTTAGCTTACACTGTCAGTTCCAAGTGCCAGACTCCAGTAATCCATACCAGGGCTTTAGCTTCATTTGTGTCTTTTTGTAAAAGGTTGCTCTTTGTCTTCTGTACATGCATTCCTAAATTAAACTGGATTCCTTTTCCAGGTTCAGAAGAGTCTTGCAAGGACGGTTCTTCAGGGACTCCTGGATTCTTTCCCTCCCCCAGTCTATTCCTTCGCTGTGCTAATCTACCTAGATAGCTTGGGTTACTGCAGCAATGAACTAAAGCTGAACATGATGCACTTGTCTAACTTTGCCATAAAATTAGATATTAAGTGAGCACTTTCCAGTCCTATACTCCTCCTAGACCTCTTGCTTGGTTCTTTGCTTGTATTGCTACTCCTCCTAGACCTCTTGCTTGGTTCTTTGCTTGTATTGCTAGGGTCCGGGTGTGTTGGGGTGTTGTGGGTGGGTGTTGGGGGGGTGTGTGGGTGTTGGGGGGGGTTGGTCATTTCCTACCATTTTTTTTTCCTTTCAGGGCTTTAATCTCCATTTTTGGGGCAGGAAGGCTCTGAAGCATTTGGCACCCTAGCTACCTTACTCAAGCCACTGGCAGTTTGGGCTCCTGGAATATGCCCTGTAGGTTTGAAAACTGGCTGATTGGGCTATACCCTTGCTTAGGGTATAATCAAATAGCTTTAGCTACTGCAACAGTCATCTGTTGGAACATCTTTTGTTACAAATTTACTTGCACCTGTACATTCACTTTTTTGTTTTGGAAATATTTTGGCATGAAAACAGAGCTCTTTGTGAGGGGGTGTGTGTTTGATCCAAAATATCATTTGGAGAGTGACCATATTTGGTGACTCCCATTTTTGTACTGCAGGATAGAGGTTTTGCTTGGCTTTTTGAATCTGTGGAGAAAGTGTTTGTTCTTGTAATATCTTTCATTATGGAGTGGAATCTGTTTGTGGTGAAGAGTGGGTTCATAATCTGAGACCTCCACTCATGAGCTGTAGTCCGTGGTAGAATTGAATTTTTTTTTTTGACTGACCCTTTCCTTTATAGTATTCTCATGTCTAATACCAGAATTTGAGTGATGTGCTTAATTTTATACCAGCTGAGTTTAAGAAGCCTGAGCTTCCAACTTAAAGGTACATAAATCAGTTTTTAGTACTGTTTGACAACCCGGTTTAGGGTATTAAGGCAAAAGTTGATTAAATTCTTCTTCTGGAATTCACTACTAGCTGCTTTCACAGCCGCATACAAACGGAGGTCTATGGCTGTTTTCAAAACTGGTTTCCTTTTGTAATATGGAGAGAACAAGTCTTAATCTGAACATGCTAACAAGTAAAAGCCAGACTAGTGCAATGTACAGGGTGGGGGGGGGGGGTCTCCAACTGTGGCAATAATGTTTACTTCATTGGTCTTCTGGAAGAAAATGTAGGAAATCATGGCTGGTTCTAGTCTTCCATTTTGTCATTTTTGCTATTTACAGGAAGTGCCAGACATACATGTACTTGATTCTTGTGATTTGTTCATGGTTTTTGTTTTTCAGAATGTGTTCAACATGGTGGTTGAAGTTCCACGCTGGACAAATGCGAAAATGGAGGTATGCACTTGCACTTTTTATTTACTTCTATAAGTTTTTGTGAAATGGGCAGCGATATTGTGACTCGTACGTTAGAGGCTGACGCTTGCTACCACCAATCTCCCTTGTGCTTGACTGTAGTTTCAGGACTGGAATTAAAATTTGTGGTGTGGGTGGTAGAATGCAGAGCCTTAAATGTTTGCATAATATAATGACTCATTGACCTTCAAGTATGATCTAGAGAGATGGGGTGAAAAAACTTGTCACAGTGCATGTCATTTCACGATAAAGTTGCTTTGACACTGAACCCGAATCATTTCTGTCCCGTTGTTGAACATCTTAAGCTTTGTGTAGACTTTAACTCTATTCCCTATCACGTCAGCTGATGTGACTTTTATTGGTATAGATGCACTTTTTTCATAAAGATTGAAAGCATACCGTAAAGTGCAGCAGTTAATGCTGTTCTATCCTGCTATGAAAGCAAGTGCAAGTACCATAAAAGCTAACTGCTTGGGCAGTGTTTTAGAAGTGTAAGCGGTGACAAGCTCTTTAACTTGTGCATCATTCTGACAGATGCTGCTACCTTGCAATTGGTGTGTGTCCCTTTGGCCAGTTTCTGGTGTTGAAATTTATGTTTGAGGAGATTGTTGTCACGTCAATTCATACCCTATTTTCTGTAGAGATTCACAGGCAGTATAGCTCATCTACTGATCTGATGCAATGAATTGGCATTTAATCTGTATTCTGCTGCGTGGAACTGCCATTAAGCTAGGGTTCTGCAGTGCATTTTCTGAACATGCTTAGTATACCTATTTGTGCAGTTACTGTGTCTGTGGGGGGGGGGGGGGAATCCAATGCAGATCCTGGCCTGTTTGTGATTTTTAGGATTGCTGTACAGCGAGTGCCATGGTGATCCCTGCTCTCTCTGGCAGAGAAGGTACAACAAGGGGTTTGTTTTGGGCTCTCTTGCATTTGCTTTGCTCATGTAAGTTTTAATATCAGAGGCTTAATTTAAAAGTAATCTTTCTGTTCCAGTCTTGTAACCTTCTCAGCTTGCTCCATTATGATTATCCACACTTGTCTAGTGGTTCTCTGAAAATTAATTGTCTTATTTCCAAAACAAAATCTATTATGATTTGGAAGTGCTCCTACCTCAGCAAAGTTCTGAGGAACTGTTCAGTCCTTTAGTGGAGGAGCTTCTTGAGACTGTTTCATCCTTCAGTTATGATGGATTTAGTCTCCTATCTTACATTGAGAAGACATGTGTCCATATTTTTCATATGAACCTCATTGTGAGGAAGGATACTCTGTTTGATTTCAAGTCCATGCTTACATAGAGAGGGTCTCTCATTTCCAGTGCCAAGAATGTTTTAGGACCAATATCCATGGTAATTACTGAATTGTGAACTTTATACACTAATGCATTTTAACACTCCTCCTGAGTGCTCCCTAGATGAAGTTATTCGTAAACTTTGTTCCACATTTTGTAGAGGGAAGGATGAAAACTGTATCTGTCTGAACCTTCCCAATGCACTGAGCAAGTGCTACATTGCATCAGTTCAACTTCTGAAATGTGCAAGACGCTGGATGTAGATGTTTTGATTTTTAAATGGAATACACACAAGATCTAATGTTCTGTCCAACACAGCCTATGGGTTATCTGATCTGACATGGGCACCTTTTTTGTTTCTTGGATCAAGAGCTCAGACTCCTCCACCTACCCATAATTCCTTTTCATTCCTGTGATATGTCTCATCTTGTTTTGACACCTGTTTGGATGTGATCTGCAGAGTGTGTTTCAGTTTTCAGAGGAGTAAAATTCTTAGCCATCCCCTTTTTTCAAAAAGTTTAGAATGTACCCCATTCATAGCGTTACCTTCACCATACTTTCCCTAGTTGTGAGTTTTACAGTTGCAGGTTTATCTTCTTGCTTTTACCCTCTTCCCCACATATACATTTATTTATTTTTATATATATATATATATATATATATATATATATATATATATATATATATATACATATACATATTTACAGCACATGTAAGGAAGCCTGGTTAATCATGAGCAACCAGGCTTCTGGTTTCAAGAACTACAAGATCCCCCCCCCCCCCTCCAAACCCCCCAGTATGTGTACTGCTTTGGTGAGGATCACTTGGATGTGGAGTGAGTGTTGCACTTCGTTTGGGTCCAGGACTCTAATAGATAGGAGAAACAAATTGATGCTGAAAGTTTTTCCCCTGCCACCACATGAGAATAGGCTCCTTGTCATACCTCTGCTTTCCTTTCTGCCAATAATGTGAGCAATGCTAGAACCTGTAAAGAGAGAGAAGGCAGAAGACAGAAGAGAAAAAAGGGGACAGGCGCAGAGAGAAGCAAAGAAATCTGATGGCAAGGATAACTATCGGGCTCTGAAAAGAACCATTGATCCATCAGGTCCATCTGGCCTGGCTTCACAAAACTCCTAGGCTGCAAGATCTGATGGCTGTTTTGAGACCGGATCAAAATAGGTTCTCTAGAGACAATAATTTCTCAGCTCTTTTCTCCCAGTCTATAAGGCAGATTAGTGCATTGGTTTTGCAGACAACCTTTGACTTTTTTCGGGTCTTAGTTTTTAGAATCTATCCATAGCAGATGCCAACAGGATGATGTGAAGTTTGAAGATGCAAATCCAGATGGAAGATCTCTCAGCTCAGGAATTTTCTGATGAGAGCAGAGGGAAAATAATTTTGACAGACTGCCTCTGTGCAGACATGGCCTGCAGTCTTGGGGGGGGGCTTTGAATTTCCTTGTCTGAGAAACCTTAACAGTGCTCCTGAACAGTCATCTGACTGCCACACACTGGAGGCATTTGAGGGCGGCACTCACCCCTGCGCACTCAGGAGATTCAAGCCAGAAGCTACTTCAACCAAACAAACTTATAATGTGCCATCCAGTGAGAGGAAATAATTTGCAGCATGGTTTGTAAAGCTGCTAGAAGGCAGATGCTTCTGGAGGTCCCTTCTGACAAGCAAGGATCTGGAGTCTACTAGATTCTTTTTCAAAAAAAAAAAAACTGGTACCCGAGGCTTGTTTTGGACCTCTGCCACCTCAGCCAGTTTGTAAAGTAGATGAAATTCTAGATAGTCACAGTTCAGTCCATCCTGCCTGCTGTTGAAGGATGATTGGGTGTGATTGTTGGACCTTCAGGGTGTTGACTATTGCATAAAAATAGTAATGCAGTTCAGAGGGTTCCTTGGCTTTGTGCTGGTGACAAGACCATTTAGTGAAGCGCTCTGCCTTTGAGCACCCTTTGGGTTGTGGTGAGACCAAAGTGCATGGCAGTAGTAGCAGTGGACTTGGGTCTGTAAGGGTGCTGATTGTTCCCTTATTTTAATGACTGGCTCCTCACTGCATTCACAAGGGATCTACTTGTTTAGACCATGGGACGACTTGCTAAAACTTTTCACCACCTGGGGATTACTAGGCATCTGAAGAAAAGCCAGCTGACGTTGGTCCAGTCAATACGATCATACTGTGCCACCTAGACAGTTTCTCAAATTCCTAAACTTCAGACTAGGGTGTTCTCTACATCGGGAGGCTTCCGGGGTCCTTTCTGTCTCCAGTCCTCTGGCGGTGTTCATTTTTTGGTTACTGCGTCTGTGGCATTTTTGATAACACTGGTTCACATACCAGATTTTACATAAGGATATTGCAGTGGACTGTAAGGTTGTGTATATTGGTGTCTGACTAACTGGAAAATGCAGGCATATTTGTTGCTGATTGAGCTCCCCACTAGAGGGTTTCAGTTGCACATTCATCTTTCCACTTGCCAACAAAGCGGTGACCATAGATGCCTCCTTTTTGGGGTGGGTGATGTGGGTATTTGGAAGGGGAAGACTGTCCAAGCACAAAGACATGTTTAGATGTCAAACCTCCTATCAATGTCTGAGATGAGGGCAGTCTTATTGTTGTGGGCCTTTCAGGATTCCCTCCCCAAGGGTGTGATTTCCTGCCAGAGTAGACAATATGGCTGTGGTCTGGTACATCAACAAACTAGGGGGAACCCACTTCTATACACTATTGTGAAACCGTGAGGGGTTTGGCAGTGTCTTCCCAGTGCTGTCTAACAGCAGTGTACATCCAAGGGATTTCCTTTGTTGTAGGGAATCCTTTCTCCTGCTTCATGAGTGGTCCCTTAGTCTGCGACGACCACTGTATTCGGCCACTGGGGCCTGTCTTGCTGTAGTAGCTTAATGTTCCCTCTAAGCATGAAATGCAGCAGCTACTTTCCCTTTATTGCCCATGAGGGAAAGTCACAGAGGAACACTGACTCACTTGGGGCCTTCTGGTCTCCTGTTTGCATTTCTGCTTTTTCCACTTGTTTGGTGCACAGCACCAGTGATTCTCGTCTCCAGATTTTGACCTCTTCAATGTGAATCCTGTCTTCCTTTTGGTTTTATCTGAAACTCTCTCCTTAGTGGAGGGATCTTTGCCCGGCTCTCCTGTTTCACCTTTTCGGTCGGTCTCACTTGTTGCATCTGGTCCCTGAGAGTAACCACTTGGTTTCTCCAATTCCAGTGATAGCTAGGATTTCTGTTTTTTTCTTTACTCCATACCATCATCACAAAAAAAAAAAAAAAAAAAAAAAACTGCCACCAGGAAGGTCTAAAAAGTGTAAGAGATTTGCTGTCTGGGCCTCCTCCAAAAGGCAAGATAATTTCGCAGCTCAGTTTACCCTCTTCTGGATTTTCTGGTAGGGTTATTTCAAGGAAGGGGCTACTGTGTCTTATAGCCATTAAAGTACAGCTAGCATCCCTTTCTAACTTTCATGTGGGAGAAAATCAGTGCCACGTTGCTTTTATTGAAATTGTCGTAAGCTATTTTTTTGTGAGGAATCTTCCTTCTCAGGTATCCTCTGATGGCCCCAGTTCCTCCTTGGGACATTACTGTAATGTTACAGGCCATGGCTCTACCACCCCCACCTCAACCTTGAACCAGCAGCTTCAGTGGAACTAAATTTTCTCTGCTAGAAGAATTCCTTGTAACCCTTACTTAAGCTAAATTAATTTGAGTTGCAGGCATTTGGTAAACCTCCTTATCTGATTTTTCATAAGGGTAGGGTTCATCTTTCATATGTGAATGTTGAACCAAATATGAGTCTTATAGGCAAACAGTGCCCCCTCTCACTATTACTAATGAGAAGGGATTTCAGCATATATAATTTTTCTGGATTTCAAGTTAAATCTAATGTAATGGAATTATTAGCAAAGGGTTTATCATTTGTACCCACTAAACCAGCAAATATGATACAATTATTATTTTGGAGTTCACGCAGTACATCAAAATGTTAACTTGCAGGTTCTCTTCAAAGCTGAACAGAAAATCGCACCAGAGTACCATATAGCTGTTACTTTTTTAACCCACTAAGTCATCCACTTATAGCAACGTTTGAAAAAATATGCGAAATCTGCTTCACGAATTCATTAACAGAGAAATTTAACTTTACAAGGAATGTAGGTGTGACGACTGGGCAGCCTTTAATGATTTCCGACAGCTACCAATTAGAATCCTAAAACCTGATAAAGGGGGAGGATTGGTGATCATGGAGAATGATTGATTGATTTTTTTTTTTTTTTTTTTTATATCCAAAAGATGACCACGCTTTTGGATACTGATCATTATACCTTAGTCAGTTTGAATGAATTCAACTTAGCTTCTAGAAAGATCAAGTAACATCTGAATGACTTAGACATGCCCTTGTTGAGCTGTTTAACTATGTTAGCTCCTAGAACCCCAATCTGGTTCGGTGTGCCTAAAATACATAGATCTTTAACAGATCCACCAATGAGGCCACTAGTAGATGATCTATCCACCAATGAGGCCACTAGTAGATGATCTCCAAAGTATAACCTATCCTATAGCCAAGGTAGTAGTTAACATTTTGAAGATTCATCATGGGAATGAAGATCAAATTTGTAAAGACTTTTTTGGTCCTTTTTTATCTAAATTAAATGAACTTCCTTATCAGGAAGAGTTCAACTTCTTGACTATCTGTTTGGGATCTTTATATGTCCATTCCACAAGAGAAAGGAATCTAATATGTACTTTGGTTCCTTGGTGAGAAAGGGGCCCCTTTAGCAGAGACCAAATTAGTCAGCATTTTGCTGGGCATTGTGTTAACTAATTTCTGATTGATAACCAGTTTTACTTACAGAAAATTGGGGTGGCTATGGGGTCCCCATGTGGGGCCAGCTTATGGCCTACTGGGAAAAGGAGCACATTTTTACACAGACACCTTATGGATAGGGTATTATTTTACACGCTCTTTTTGGATGACATATTTGTCATCCGTAAAGGCAGCTTGGATGAAGTTGTGCAGTTTATTGAACATTTAAATCAGACTGCTGAGTTTTTTTGAAATTTACTTGTACCTTCCATAAAGAGACTAACTCATTTGGACATTGAACTCTCAAGATTGAACTCCTAAAAGAATGGCTGTCAGAATCCATAGGAAAGACACCTTCTCAAATGCATACTTACATTTCAGTAGTTCACATCCCTTCCACCATAAAAAAAAAATCCGTAATCAAAGGCCAGTTAGTTCGGGCCGCAAGAATGCTCACAGTTGATAGTGAAGTTTTGAAGGAATGTGAAAAAATAGCTGATATGTTTGTTTTCTGGTGGGTATTCGAGAGACCTTATTGAGGAAATCATGACAGTGATCACACAGAAGAGGTCTAATGGTATCTACACCCCATTATTACAGGGGAAAGCCTTTTCCCATAACATGACTAACAGTTACCAACCAAGTGACAAACCGGTCCCTGGTCTCTCTCATACTAACATTTAGCTCAGAAAGTGGACAGATTCTTTCAGTAATTAAAGAAAAATTTTAATTTGTTGAGTAACCATTAATTCTGAATTGCGTCCAATATTGGGGGTCACTTCCCTCTCTTACGTTTAAGAAGAGTAAGAACTTGAAAAACCTTTTGGAGGCAAGTAACATTAGAACTGTAAGGAACCCAGGTATGACCAAATGTAAATCCTGTAAGTATTGTAAATTCATATATATATATATATATATATATATATATATATATATATATATATATATAGGGTACACATTTTATATTGGATCAACGTTACACCATTACATCAGGTAGATTTAATTCTAATTCTACCTAGGTTATAAACCTAGCTCAATGTCAATCTATGCCCCGCTTTCTACATCGGGAAAACCAATCCTAGATTATGAAAGCAGGTATATGAGCATCTTTAATTGTATCAGAAAAGAGAAAATCGAAAATGCCCTAGCTAGTCATATTAAAGGGAACCCTACTCACAGCTTCAGGTTTAAAGTTATTGATCATATCCCAAAAGATGTAAGGGGTGTAGACCAAGACCTCTACTCATTGGAGAAAAAATAATTAATGTGGCAGATCCAGTTGGATGCTTGCCACTATCCAGGTAGCGACTGTTCCAACCAGTGCCTCTTGAGACTTAAGCGCTTGAGCAGGTAGTTTAAAATTTAATGTTTTATGTAAAATACAACAGCATTATTAAAAAAGGATGTAGGTAGGTTCTTTATTTTTATGCCTATCTTACTTTTTTTATAGCCTTTAATTTGTTGTTATAAGTTATGCATAGGGAATTAACTAATTATAAAACTCCTGAGGTTAATAATTATTGCATTTTAGTTTTGTAACTAACATTTTGGAATGTAAAGGCTGATAGGATTTCTTTTGTTTATCTTTTCAAAATACAGTAGCTTGCTTCATTTTATTTCATTCTATTTTGTTATTGTACTATGTTGTAGTAGCATTGATTAGCTTAATTTTTGCTGCAAAGTTTAAGGTAATTTATGTCTAATTGGTACATATTAAGTAAGTTAACAGGAGAAAGAAGGGGGAAGTGTATTTAAGCGAATTTGAGTTGTTTGTCTGAAGGAGTCTAGTTACTAAACTAAATGAAAAGCGCTTAACTTTTTACTTGTGATTTGCTACCAGTTTTTTTACTCAATTTTAATAGAGCTGAAGACTTTGGGGTGCTGCTTGTTCCTACTTTGGTTTGTCTTTTCTACAGTTTTTGGAGTATGTTATAACTAGGGGGGAGAATGTCTTTTATCAGGGGTTTGGGGTTTTAGCCAAGTCTGTTAGGGTGATGACATTAGGGGTGGGGAAGGCTATCCAGGCATGGATTTCACTAACTTTGTTTAGAATACTATGGGCATTCATAGAGTAAAAGGAAATGTTTGTTTGGAGAGGACGAGTTAAGTTGGGAGAGGTAGAGCTTATGCATGATGGGGTGATGGATGGGCCAGGATTTGGATGCATGTCTCCTGATAGAAGCAGGACTACATGAAGTTGGTAAAGTTTGAAATTAAATGGGTTGCAAGTAAAGTACTTAGTCTTGGTTTTAGATGCTAGAAAGTGAGGGGGGGGGGTTGATTTTAGGCAGAGGGATGCTCATGGAAAAGATAGAGGAGGGGTTTGTAATAGAGCACTGCAGAGATGAGAAGCACTTAGTATGGGGATTAGTGGGATCTCTTGTAGACAGGTGGTAATGGAGTAGTACACTAGGTAAGAATGCCAAGTAATGGAGGTAAGAGGAAAATAGAAAGGGTTGCAAAAGTTTTTTTTTCAGTTTGCCTTTAGAATTCTAGATCTCGAATGGTTTACATCAGACAACTTGGAAAATTACACCTTTGCTTGAGCATTTTGATAGTTCCCTTGGCCCTCAGATGTGCACCTTACTGGACACTTCCTGAGAACTTGTGAATTTTGCCTGCTGATAGAGGTTGCTCAAACCCACAACAACAGGATCATTTAAGTATATGCATGCTGCAAGAATATTTGTGTACCAGGTGTGTTGATGCCTGTCAGATTAAATGTCTGCAGTAATGCTGATGTTTCAAATATTTCAGTGGTCAGCAGCCATTTTTCCCTTTTCGGGAAGGGCTGTTTGTAGTTAAATGCTGCTCTTTTTTTCTCTGTCTCCACGGAGTGCGATCTGTTAACTTGCGATACAATGGTGTGTTGAGCTATGGTCCTCATTTGCTGAGACTTGACTGTCTTTGGCTTTAACTTGTAGGACCCACTTCATTAATGGAAAACTTATCTAGCTTTGTGGAAATGCAGAGCTGTTGACGTAGCAGTGTATTGCTATCAGGTTACCTCTTAAGCAGAGATGCTTACTAGCAAATGACTGTGCTGTTCCTTCCCTCCATTCTTCACAAAACTTGTTGGTTTTTCTTGTTGGCCTGCAGTAAGAATTAAATTGAATAGAACTTTTTTCTTTTCCTCTGACTGTGTTCTTGTGCATGTGATGCCAGTTATTTTCTAAGGTTGTCCTTTTTTGTCGTGGCTACATAACCTACATTATATTTAATGTACAGTTTGTACTCTCTGAATGCACCCTTCTGCCATCTGGTAGTTCTGGTTACTAATTTATCATGGATTTGCATTTGAGTGTTCTGTGCAGTTTTTCCTCCCCTGGGTGATTGCTGTTGTATTAGTGAATTGAGTTGAGTGGTATTGGTTTGAAGAAAACCAAGCATTTTTTACTGTTTAAAAGTATACAATTTTTTGACTTTAGATATGCTTTTGTATTCTCCAGATCGCTACAAAAGAACCTCTTAACCCCATCAAACAAGATGTTAAGAAAGGGAAACTTCGTTTTGTTGCGAACATATTTCCCCACAAGGGTTACATCTGGAACTATGGAGCCTTACCACAGGTAATCTGTGTTTGGAACAGCAGATTTAGGTGTATAATAAAGCCTTTGCAGTGGGTTGATGTAATTATTTTTTTTCTGTAGTGGTAAGGGTTAAGTATACAACTGTTAAATGGTAAGCCCATGAATAAACTGTATACAGTACTACCTTGGGAGAGGTGAAAACTTGAACATGTAGGGCATCTGTTCATGAGCATTTAAATAGGCTTTGATTTTTTTTTTTTTTTTTTTTTTTTTTTTTTTTTTTTTTTTTTTTAGCTGAACTAAACTTCATGAACACCTGCTAATGTTTGATTATCATATTAGCATTGACAAGTAGTCACTGTCCACCCTCTGTTATTACTGTGGCATTGCTAGGTATCCTTTGTGTTTTCATGTACATTAATTTTAAATATGGCATTTTATCTGCTCTCTAATGTTCACATTATTCATTTGAACGAATATATGCATATAATTGTATTAATTTGCATTATATTCTTTAGGAGGTAATCTACCCCAGGAAACTACCACATTGACAGTACACACCTAAGAGCTGACCCATTTTGTTCAGGGTTTGAGAACTTGTGGACAGTGATCTAACTTTTGACCAATATGTCTGTTGGTTTTAAGAAAGTGCTTTTATATTGCACAGCTTATAAACAAAGGGATTTTGTCTAGATCTGGGGGTGTCCTTGTCCCTCTTTATTTGGGCCTCATTAGGCCAGTCATTGAATACAAGGCCCCCTTTGGTATGTATCTGTCCAGACACTTGCAGCTGGAATGCCAACAGAGTCCTTACTAAAAGGACAGGCTGGTCCTAAATGCTTTGCCATAGATGAGTCCCCTCAGCTTATCGATGGTATGATCTCAGTTATTTTTATTAAGGGTAATATGTAGCTCCTGACCATGGCATGCACAAGTACAATCTATAACAAATGAGAGAGGTTATTTTGAGCACAAAAGGAAATTGGTTAGGCTTAAAATGGCCCTCAAAGGCAGCTAACCTAGTACTTTCACCTATTTACAGTTGGATGTTTAGTAAATTGGTAGTGTTTTATTTATTTGGCTACTGTTAAGATGCTTGCTGTACTAAATAGCCAGATTAACACCTGAGCCTTCTATATACTTAAGAACAAACAACTGAACATCCTTGTTTATCTTTGGAGGAGGGTAACCAAGACTGAGGGTTAAGGGCCCTTCTAAGAAGTTCTTTGTAGGACAATGGAGACTTGTGGGAAGGAACAGCTTAATATGACATGTCTACCTGTTTTGTTTAGTCTGTTATCTTCTGTGTGTGCTGTTTGCTCTTTAAGACCACTGCCTCTCCGGGGTAAGGGCTTTCCTTGGGAGTTGAATGTACATTTTGAGTATTTTAATTTTGAGCAAGTCTAAACAAATGTTGAATCGGGCTTCAGACTTGTTTGGAGTCCTCTTCCATTCGGTCTGTTTAAATTGTTAGGGTAAGTGATGAATTGCAAGTTTTCCTGCTGCTACTGCAGTGTATTTTTTGGCTCATTGTGCTATAGGAGTGTGTAGGAACTGGCTGTTCCTCTTCCACTTATTAGCTTATCCTGTTGAGAAATGAGCAACATGGACCTTTTGAGTTACTTTTGTAACTGTGACCTTTCCCAAATTATACCTTTGTTGCAAGTATAAGCCATGTTTTCGAAGGCTGATGAGGGATATTGAATTTGTCCAGTGGAAGCATCTTTTGGAATGGGTGTTACACCTGCATTAAGGGATTGTTTCCTTTTTGTAGCTAATAGGCCAGATTTGATACTGTGACTGCATCACTTGAAAATGGTGTGATCTATGCTGTAACCAGTATGATTTTGATAGAAGTACTGATGGAGTTTTTTTTTTTTTTTTGTTTTTTTATATATAAAGGTTGATGAGCCATAGTGTGTGAAATGCTCTGCAAGAATACTAGTGGAACTAATGCTTTGGACAGAAAATTCAATTTTAGTAAGGCTGTCAGGCATTAATTGCCACATTATGTATTTGGTAATAGCTGTGTTGAACCTTCATTGAGATTTAATAGTTTTTGGAGTCTAATTGCAAAATGCATTAAAAATGCTTTACAGACCAATATTTGCTGTGGTGGACCACTGAACAGCATCTGCGGAAGAACAGCATCTGCGTAAGAAAAGGAAATGCAAGTTAGTCGTCCATGGATACAAGGCCTGGTATTTATTTGGAAGGATGAGGGGCATTAATATACTACCTTACAATTCCTTAGCACAACTTTAAAGCTGTCTGTGTCTTAGGCTTGGCTTCTTTCCAATAATGATGGAAGCCTAGCCAGAGGAAGGAGGCCATCTTGTGTGAATTTACAGGAACAAGTTGGGTTCATTTTGTTAAATGTGGATCTGAGTGAAATAAGTTTAGTTCCTGAAAGAGAAGGGCTGACTTGTCTTGTAGATTGGTGAAGTATTCTCCAAAGCTATAAGAATTCTCCTAAGCTATAAGAAGAGTACCACAAACTTGCAGAGGATATTTGGCACTTGTGCTACCTTGTAAACAAATGAGTTGCATTTTATAGTTTGCAGCAGTCACATTAAACAGTTATGACATCCACGGTGGTGCAGTGGTAGTGTTGCCTCACAGCAAGAGGTTCTCCCGTTCGATTCTCTGCTGGAGTGCCTTCTGTGTGGAGTCTGCATGTCCTGCCCGCGGTTGGATGGACATTCGAAAGACCTGTGTAAATGGGCGTGCCTTTGAAGGTTGAACGTCTACTGCCGATCATTAGCGGACCGGAGTTCCACTGTGGTGACCCCTAACCGGGAAAAGCCGAAAGACAACAGCAGCGGTCATTAAAAAGCCGAAAGACAACAGCAGCAGCAGTCATTAAACAGTTATAAGTTCTAACTTGGTTTATAAACTCCTTTGTGGCATAGAGGAATTAAGCCCTGACTGACCCTAGTTTGAGTAGCAGCTTGGGCTGGAAAAGCTGAGGAGTGTGGAAGAGTGTGGCTTACTGCAACCACCTCCCCACTGTAGGGGGAGGCATGGTAGTTCCAGGTTGGCTGACTTTTCTCCGAAAGTGGAGGCTTTTGCAGAAATAGTAGCTGTATACCAGGAGGGTGTGTTCTTGTACTCTCATATCAGTGCCTGCTTGTGTGTGAGAGGGTATGGCAGAAGAGCTTCCTTTGACTCTGCAGCCATCAGTGGGTTATGAAAAACTACAGAAGAAACTCTTGTAGCTTTAACCAAACATATAATGTGTGGCTGCCATTATGAGATGAAAAGTGCTGAGTAGTTCCTTTCTTGGAAAACAACTGGCTTCCATCTGAAATCTGGACCACGGCAATCTGGAGTGAACTCTGCCTGTCTTGCCATTAGGATCAGATCTCTGCTTAGCTATTTATGCTGTGAATGACCCTTCAGTCTCTTTGAACACTTTCACTTGGTAAGAACTAAGGGTAAATACAGACCTGTACTGCGACATTACCTTACCTGCTTATTCTTCATTTATGGAATAGGTTCCCCTTCAAGCAGAGTACTCCTGGCAAAGTTTTTCACCTTGTATATGTAAACATCTACTTGATGTGGTAACACAAATCTCTCACCAGTACTTTGTGATACTGTTCAACTTAGTGGTTTCCTTGGCCCTAAGCTTAGAAATAACATAGGAACCTAATAATTAGGTGATGTCTGATTATAGATTAAAATTTAAACTTGTTAAAATTTGCTCTAGACATACCATTAACAAATTAAGTATGTAGTGAAGTGAAAAATTAAAATGCTTTCTTCTAGTCCTGCCTGGACACTGGAAAGACTCATTGTCTAGTACAGTGCCCCCTTCGGCATGTACCTTGCCAAGCACATGCAGCAGCTGGAGAGACCATACATTTTCCTGACCAGGAAAATCCAGGATCTCTTAACACCTATCTAATCTGTAATGTATGTACAAGTGTCAGGATAATATGAAAGTTTGAAATGACTGGAAAATACTTTGTATTTCTTGACTGCAAGGTACCACATTGAAACTTATGATCTTGGTTTAGAAAAGTGTATGTAAATGGTAGTTCAGATGTTAGCCAGTCTGACTGGTTTTGACTGCTTTTGTGCTATTTTTGGATTTGAAGGCAGTGCCTCAAGTACAAGTTTGTTTTTGCTATGTATGAAGCTGAAAAGCAATTTAAGTTCCTGTATCTACTATGCTGAATAGTTAATTTAAATTGTTGCTTGCAATTCTGAATGTAGGAAGGGTAACTTCACACTTAAACTGTCAGAATCCCAATATGTTAGTAGAATGGAAAAATTAAAATCAAATCAGTTTCTATTGCAGAATTATAGTACAAGTTATGGATGTTGTAAATTGAGCATTGTTAATAATGACACTGCCACTGCAGTTTTATTGTCTAAAAGAATTCGCTTAAGGCAGATGACTGGTCTATTATGGGTATTAAAAAAAAATCTGAAGGTAAGGCCAAAGTGTTCACACTTACCATTTCTCATTCTGGCGTACAACTTGGCTAGTAAGTGAAATGGCTTGAGCCCTTTATCTTTGACACAATGAAGTAGTCCTTTGTGTACAAGCTGACTTGGAGAGTAACCAGTTTCCGATCTTGAATGGTTTATTTACTTTAGATGGCTGCTGATGCTGCTTTTTGTGCTAACCTTTCATGTATAACTGTTCAATATTTTTTTCTTGGAAACTGAAGTCTGAATTTTTTGAGGTCCTTGACATTCATGGAAAAATTCCAGTAAGTGTGTGCATGTGGAAACGTTTTGCTAAGATTTACTCTTTTTTTGCTAGGGGGAGGAACAATGACATTTGCTAACGCGATAGGGCACAAAAGGTTAAAAGACTAATTCCTTTGTCTTGCTCATCTTTGCTATCCTGGTTTTGCTAAACATTGTCAATAGTTTAAATGACCCCAGGCTGTCAAGACAATTTAGTAAAACTACTGTTTCTGCTAGTTTTGAGATTATGTAGGTGACCACTTGAAGCCCCTCCTTCTACCTCTAGGTGACATTGCCCTGTGAGGACTGTTTTATCAGACTGCAGGTTTTCAGCCCTGTCCTGCCATTTTACCTTGTTCATCAAACAATATCGTGTGTGTTGTACAACAAATCACTTGTGCCATTGGTAATTTTCCTGAACTTTTATGATTTGTACCATATTTAACAATATGGCTTTAAGTATGGGGGAGAGCACCTGTGCCTTTTCCATTCTTTTTGGAACACCAGCAGGCAAAGGCTAAGACAGATAAAGGTTTGTGGCTACTCTGGAAACTGAGGGAGTCTGCTTTCCTCCTGTGGCTGTTTCCTCAGTCGAGCCTTGTCTTTGCAGTGCACTGAGTGTTTCTTTAAGTTGGCTATTTCTAAGCAGTTGGCTATTAAAGCCAAATATGCTGTAATTTTGTTTTAACTGGAGCTATGCCTTTCCATACATTGTCTGTGTCCACACTACTAGAATAAAGGATAACTGCTGCTTGTTTTCTTATGTGGCTGGACCTACTTATTGATGTATCTGTGCACTCTGCCTTGAAGGGACATTTGTTTTTCCTCTCCGGTTAGGAAGTCTTCTGTCCCAGTCATTAATAGCTTGTGAAGGTGGAGTTTCATGAGATGGGCAGTTTCTCTCCATCTTCACTCCTATCAAAGGAATGGGAGATGGTTTGTATGTTGTCCCTCTCCAACAGGTTCTCTCTCTTTCTGGTGCTAGAATGCATTTTGGTGTGCTTGTATTTTTCTGGTGGTGGAGTTTCTAGCATTTATTGGGGTAGAGCAGGTACCTCCAACATCGGCCATCCTCCTAGTTATGGTTACTGTTGATTCTGCATGGTGTTTGGAGTGTCTGTTATTACCCACTATAACATGAGCTTATTTTTCAGCTCCAGC